>NC_069077.1:106214033-106514033 GCF_025698485.1 Gossypium arboreum
TTGAATTAAGATGTATAATAGATAATGCATGTATATGACTTATAGTTTGATGGCCACTTTGAATTTAAGATTAAATGATGAATAGAATGAGTGATATGAGATATAACCATTGAGCTGAAATGTGAATGATAATGTGCGTATCGATTTTATATTCGAATGTAATATACGACTATTAAGTGATAACGTGCCTGACATGTGTTATGATCAAATGTGTATGAGATTGAAAATATCCGGACATGAGGTCTGCAGGCTATATGCTGGAAAAATATCCAAACATGAGGTCCGCAGGCTATATGCTAGAAATATATCCGGACTTGAGGTCCGCAGGCTACGTGCTGGAAAAATATCCGGGTTAAAGACCCGCAGGCTTACGCTAGTGATGTATTCCAAGCTCTAAGATTTGACAGAACCTATGCGAGTAAGTTAAATAAATTTCAACTTTGAATATCAGTGGTAAACATCGTTGCGTAAGTATTATATGTTTTACATGTTAAGGTTCTTGTTATGTGCTTATATTTGAATTGATTTTTTTTAAGTGATTTAATAGCATCAAGGCACGAAATATATATATATGTGAATGAATTCGGTATCTGAGGATAAGATAATAATATAATTGGTTAATGTAAGTCACCATATGAAACAATGTGATTAAAGGTATTAGTATAATCTATGTAAATAGTGAAATATGTGCAAGAAGTCTTGTGTATACATACATACATATTCGGCCAAGGGGTTTTGTAACTAATGTCTTTGGTGTATATTTGGTCAAGTGAATTACAATTAGAATACAAGTTTTGTGATACTCAATGTTCAATTTTAATGATAAGCCTTAATAGTATGAATTGCTTAAAACTTACTAAGCCTCGAAAGCTTACTCTGTTTCTTATTTCTTTGTTTTATAGATTGTTGATTTTGGCTATCGACTCGGGGATCGTCAGCAGTTCTTCATACTATCGATCTTTTTGGTACAGTTATATTTTGGACTCGATATGGCATGTATAGGTTGGACTGTTGACAAAAAAATATGTTTTGGAATTGTAAATATCTTGGCCGTATGAAAATGGCACTTATGACTTATAAATCTTTATGTATTCTGTTTGATTTATACTTGTGTGGGTAGATTATGTGATTGAAATTAAATGTTTAGCTTGGTAATACCTCATAGCCTATACCGGCAATCGGACACAAGCTAGGGGTGTTACATCTATACAGTTCAGTTTGATATAACGTAAAGCGAAAAATATATATCAAAATCTTAATTGTGTGATTAAAGAGATATGAAGTCTGAAGCTGTATCTGAATTTGAAATGTACTATGAGAAAGCAAATCCTAATTCTACTTTGTGGTAAGATTTTCGGGGACAAAATCCCTAAGGGGGGAGAGTTGTAACAGCCCAGTTTAGACCCTAGTTGAAACAGTGATTTTGGGACCACGAATCTATGTCAGAAAAATATTTCAATATTATATTTCATGCTTAAAATATGTGAATTGATATGTGTGAAATTTTCGTGTGAAAATTTTATCGTTTGTGTGCTCAATTTAATTAAAAGGACTTAATCGCGTAAAATAAAAATTTCATGGTTATTTGTAAAAAGGGCTAAATTGTTGTTGTTCTTTTAATAGGGAGGTTTTAAAATGAAATTAGACCAAATGGCAATAGCATGGATGGTTTTGGACATGTATTATATAGTTTTATTATTATTTCATAAAGGTTAATCTAGTAAAACAAATAATATTATATGTTATAATAAACATAACATAAAACCAAGTGCATATATTTTCTTCTCATGACCAAAACTTGAGAAAGAAGATGGGTTTTGAAGCTTTCAAATATTCGGCCACCTTCCAAGCTTGATTCAAGGTTCGTTTTTACTCGGTTTTTAATAATTTTTACGTTTTTGAGATCGTTGCTTCGAGTACTAGCTAGCCCATGCTTGAATTTTTGAACTGGTTGTGTATTTTGTGATTTTCCATTGATGAGAGCTTGTTTTTTTTGTTATTTGATGATGAAAAATAAATATTTAATGTTAGATTATCATGTTTTATTAAGTGATTTTTGATAAAAATGCTTATTAAGGACTAAATTGAGAAATTTATAAATTGAGGGGATGTGAAATAAATAAAATTAATGGGCTGCTAGGGACCTAAGGTAAATTCGGCCTAACATGGGCATAGTGAAACTTTGAGTATTTTGTGTTGTTTTGAAATAGGGACTAAATTGTGAAAAATGTGAAATGTGAGGGGAAAAATTGTAATTAGCCCATTTATGTGTTTTTGGATGAATTTGATCGAATAAATGATTAAATAAATTGAATTTGTATTGAATTAGATCAAGAAATGTAGAAATCAAATTTGGACCGGGGAAAATCAAAGTTGTCAACTAGTCGTGCCGTTCCGATTACCGTTGTTCGAGGTAAGTTTATAAGAAAATAAATGTTGTAAATTTTGAAAATATGTGAATGTGAAATGCTAATTTGAATTTATGAGTTAATATATAAATAACTAAATGTATATATATATATATATTTGGAAACTACGTTTACAAGTTCGTTTCGACTGAGTTACGATGTACGAAAGCCCCGTATGAACCTTAGGAATAGCTTGGATACATATGTCATGACATAGGATTCCGATATGTTATGTGCGAGTAAGACCATGGCATCGATATGTTACTCCGATATGTGACTCCGATATATGTTTGTGAGGAAGACCCTGTCTGGGATAGTGGCATCAATATGTGATTACATGTAAGACCATGTCTGGGACATTGGCATTGTATGATATATGTGATTATCCGAGTGCATTATCCAATTCCGAATGGTTCAACGGGCAAAGATAAGTTTTGTATGAATGTATAAATCAAGCTAAGTGACCAGGTATGTGATAGTTGATTACCTATTTCAAAATAAGGTAAGTTGATTATTTGATATGTGATACAAACATATGTTTGATGTTAGTTTGAATTTGTGAGCAATTGTGAAGTATATTCAGCCATAAGTTAAGTGTAATTATATGGTATTAAGGTTTGGTACATGAGTATATGTAAACAAGTGTTTAAAGATTCAGCTTTATGCATTGATAATATGATTTTAATAGTGTATGATACTTTGGTATATACATATGTATATCTGACTACATGACAAGTATAAGTATGAGATATTAAAGTTTGATTCAAGAATATATGTTTATGGGTGTATATATATTCGACTATATAATGGTACTATGGTTTTGAAATTGAATGTTACCTCGAAAATAGATACAGTACATTCTTTCAAAGGTTGAGTATAGTGATATCATATTGTGACCTATGTGCAAACTTATATAAATGATTATGTACAGCCTTAATGATTAATGATATAAAGAAAGAATAATTATGAAATGGTCCATGAATATATGTATATGAGTTTATGTATATTCGGTTAATTATTAACATTGTGGCTTTGGGAATTTGAATGATATATTAATATTAGTTGTATAGGTATTTGGCAAAATGAAAGTATTTGTATTATATGAAATTATAAGTTTGAAGTTAAACGTGATTATGATAGTATAAATTGGTTTGGTAATTGAATTGTTATTACCATTGAGTTATTTATTTGCTTATAGCTTACTAATCTCTCAAAGCTTATTCTGTGTGTTTTTCCTACGTTATAGATTTTTGGAGATCTGCTTGGGTTGGAAGTTGATGGAGACGACATCACATTATCCGGTTATCTTTTCAGTAAATAATGTTTTGAGACTCAATTATGTGGCATGTATAAGCTAGTCTTGGAGTTAATAATTTTGAATGAGTATGTATTTAAAGCCATGCAAAAATGGCTTGCTTATTATGCTTAAGTTCGGTTTTACATGTTCTTAATTAAAATGTTTGATGAGTTTGGTTTTGGTATTCGGTTTAATAGTTAGCTCATTTTGGAAATATGAAATGTGGCATAATTAGAGTGATAGATGATGGTATATTAACTTAACAAGTTCGGTTGCTAAGTGGTAAGTAATGAATATGTTTTATGATTGTTTTGGTTGATTGTTTTGGTATGGATTCAAATGGTAAATAATGGTAATGATTAAGTATGTTTTGGGTTAGTTTTAATGGATAGTTAAAAATGTCAAGTTGTTGCTAATACCAATATAGGTATACATGCATGTGTGGTTGTAAATCCGAATATAATATTTAATTCAATTTGATATGCTTATGATATTGATATTGGTGAGATCGAAATAAAGATTAATTAATAGGATAAATTATGAAGTTTAGGTATATTCATATAGATATGAATTAAATGCACATTGGAGTGTTATTTGTGTTCAAGTGTTTAGTATGGCATTTATTTTTAGGATAAATTGTGCACTTGTATATATGCATCATTAGTATGTTTGACCCTGTTATAATGTATTTAAGTTTCATATGTGATAGCATAATAATTTATGTAATATGATTCAACTAGTTTTATTATGAGCTTGTGCAGAAGTTATCAAATGATATTTTTGATATACAATTAATAAGATAGCAATTGGCATATATTCGAAGTATGAAGTGCAGTGATATATGATGGAATATGATTTAATTATGAAAATGGCATTAATGTGATGGAGATAGGGAATTGAATATTGGAAATATTAAAAATGTGAACATGTCTTTGATATATATATAAGTTTGATTCGAATTTAGTAATTATGGAACATGATCAGTTGGGTTTCGATATATGTTCAAACTGAATTAGTTGGAATTTTTGAAAAGTGCTTATTTGCAATACATGTTCAGTAAGGTATAATTATTTCTGAATTGGAATTATGACTCATATATATGAATTTATAATAAGTGAATTGTGGATATCTAAATTTGATAAATTTTAAATGTTTAGTAATTCTTTGGTCTATGAGAGGTGAGGAATGATTGTGCTGAACAGTGTTTTATACAGTAATGCCTCATAACCCTAGTCCAGTAATGGATATGGGTTACGGGTGTAACAACAATGCTTAGAAAGTTGATAATGAATTGTTAGCAAAGAGAAGCCAATGTGATTTGAATACTGATTCAAAGTTTCGAGTTGATGCTGAGGGTTTTCTGAGGTTTAAAAATTGAATATGTGTCCTGAGAAATTCAGAGTTGATCCAAATGATTTTGAATGAAGCTCACAGCAGTTGGTTATCTGTTCGCCCGGGTAGTATGAAAATGTACAATGATCTGAAACAACTTTACTGGTGGCATGGTATGAAACGAGACAATTCTAACTTTGTTTCGAAATGTTTAGTCTGTCAGCAAGTAAAAGCCGAGCATCAGGTACCTTCCAGATTGTTTCAACCGATCATGATACCTGAGTTGGAAAATATTCATAATGTATTCCATGTTTTGATGATTCGTAGATATCGATTTAATCCCTCACATATGATTAATCTATCAAAGATTGAGATTAAATATGATATGAGGCAAAACTGATTTGTATTCTAGCTTGCGAAGTTAAAGAATTGCGAAATAAGAAAATTATGTTAGTGAAAGTACTGTGGCATAAACATGGAGTTGAAGAGGCAACATGGGAGCCAGAAGATGCAATGAAAGAACGTTATTCAAACTTATTCACCGGTAAGATTTTCGGGGATGAAATTGCCTAAGGGAGGAGAGTTGTAACAGCCCAATTTAGACCCTATTTGGGACGGTGGTTTCGGGACCACTAATCCAAGACAGAAAAATATTTTAAAATTATTTTCTGTGTTTATTATGTGGGAATTTATATCTGTGAAATTTTCGTGTTTTAATTTTGTAGTTTGAGTGTCGATTTAATAAAAAGGGCTTAATTGCGTAAAATGAAAATTTGATGGTTAAATGTGAAAGGGCTGAATTGTTGTTGTCTTTTTAATTTAAGGTATTTATTATGCAATATAACCATTGTTAAAGTGATGGACAGCTATAACCATGGCTTATAATGGTTTAAGAATTTTAATATCAAGGTTAAATATGTAAAATAATAAACATGTTATTATAATAAAATATATAATAAAGTTATCATGCATTTGTCTTTCATTATTCATGACCGAATATGAAAATAAAAGAGAAAGAAAAAGGTTTTCAAGGTTTCGACCATTGTTGAGCTTGATTAAGGTATGTAACTAGCTCGGTTTTTGATAATTTTTATGTTTTTGAGATCGTTGCAGTGTAATGTACAAAGCCCATGCTTGAATTTCTGATTTTGATGAATATTTTGGGTTATTCCATTGATGAATAATTGAGCTTTGTGATGTTAGTTGATGAATTATGAAAGATATGTTTTGGATTAATACGTTTTGTATTGGATTTTTTGATAACATTGAGTAATTAAGGCTAAATTGCAAAAATAAGAAATTGAGGGACTAAAATGTGAAATAAATGAAATGTATGGACTAGTATGAACATGGGTAGTATTCGGCCTAAGTATGGTAAGTGCAAATTTTGCATGTTTTGTGTTTTGTGCAATTTGGACTAAATTGTAAAAAGTGTAAAATGTCAGGGGTAAAATGGTAATTTTCTCATTTATGTGTTTTTGGACTGAATTGAGTGAAAATATGTTTGAATAAGTTTAATTTGAATATGTTTAGATCAATAACCAAAGAAATCGGATTTGGATCGGGGAAAAACCAAATGTCGATTATTCGTCCCGTTCCGATTACTATTGTCTGAGATAAGTTTCTAAGCTAATAGATGTTATTTATTTGATTAGATACGAACTATATATGCTTAAATGTATAATGTGATATTATATATGTGGAAACTGAATATGTATAAGCTTGGAATCTATGTGTACGAGTTCGATTCAACCGAGTTACGACATCCGAAGGCACCGTGTAAACCTTAGGAATAGCTGGGATACATATGTCATAACATAGTATTCCAACATGTGATGTGCGAGTAAGACCATGGCATCGATATATGTGTGTGAGTAAGACCATGTTTTACGCATTGGCATCGATATGTGTAACACCCCGTACCCGAGACCGTTGCCGAAGTCGGACACGAGGGGTTTGCAGACTTAAATCACTCGCTTTCACAGTCCATTTCAAAAATTTCCAGGCAGTTGGCTAACTGCGTCACTGTCACTTTAAAAATCATATCTTGAGTTCCAAAACTCAAAAATCAGTTTCGTAATTTTTTCCTGAAAATAGACTCATATTTCCATCTACATAATTTTTTTCTAGAATTTTTGGTTGGGCCAATTAGTACAGTTTATTAGTTAAAATCTCCCCTGTTACAGGGTGTGACTACACTGACCTTCATGCATTACGATTTGGATATCTCCCTGTACAGGACTCCAATACTGATGCCGTTTGTTTCTAAAAAACTAGACTCAAAAAGGAATCTATAAATATATGGAATGACTTCTAAATGTCTCTGGTTAATTTATAATGAATTTCCAAAGTCAGATCAGGGGATCCAGAAACTGTTCTGGCCCTGTCTCACTTAAACTTTAACATCTCATAATATACTGTTTATATGAGCGTTTTGTTACTTTCCTATGAAAATAGATTCATCAAGGTTCGATTACATAATTTATTCGCTATTTAATTCCATTCCTACTATTTTTAGAGATTTTTTACATCCACATCACTGCTGCTGCCAGCATCTATTTTTAAGGTAAACTTTACCTATTTCATGATCCTCCATGGATCAACTAGAGTTTGTCATACATATACCAAAAGTGATCATGAATAACCATTCCCATGACTAACCGTTACCAACATTTCCATACCTCTTGATGGACAACATACAAAACGATTATAATGTTATGATCAAAGTATACTTAAGCCATTTTCGCATGGCTATCCAAATTTACACAAAACTGAAAGGTAAATGACCTACAACAAAAGGGTAGTCCTATACATGCCATTTCAAAGTTCAACCAAAATATACCAAAAGGAGCTTTGATAGTGTGGGCGACTTGACTTCAAAAATCCGAGTCGATAGGTGATGAACCAAAATCTATAAAGCAGAGAATCAAAAACGGAGTAAGCATTTAATGCTTAGTAAGTTAGAGCCATGAAATTAGACACAACCAAAATATAGCATTCATATGGCTAAGCGGATAATCTCATATGCACAAATTCTCAATATCATACTTACTTCACATTACCGACCCTTATATTCATACACAAAAGATCAACTTAGCCAAGGTAGGAAGCTCATTAATTTCTTGGCGAATATTATTTAAACGGAATCACTACCCCAATGCATATACGAAACGTACCTCATCGTTGGGTTTTACGAGAGTATCAATCTAACTTATTACAGCAAGATCACTCGTTCTCAAACCAAGTACCTTCGGGGTTTAGCCAGATATAGCCACTAGCTCAAATGCCTTCGGGACTTAGCCCGGTTATGGTAACTTGCACAAATGCCTTCGGGACTTAGCCCGGTATAATAACTCGCACAAATGCCTTCGGGACTTAGCCCGGATATAATAGCTTGCACAAACGCCTTCGGGTAGCTCGCACGAATGCCTTCGAGACTTAGCCCGGAATTAGCCACTAGCTCAAATGCTCTCGGGACTTAGCCCGGTTATCATCCGAACATTCATGCACATATCAATAAATCATGACACATCTAATTTCATTTTCATAATTAGAATTCAAACACAAGTCACGTATTAAGCATTCCCATTTTGGCTCACTAGCCACATACAAACAGCATGGTTTAGTTTGCTTTATAACACGATCTCTATGCACATACGGCTACCCGTCATACGTATAGACTAATTAACTCAACATATAATTCAAGTAAAAATCATCATATCACTGTATATTTGTTATGCTCATACATTATGACTTAATCAAATCATAAACTAAGTCTCATTGCTCGAAAACTTACCTCGGATGTTGTCGAACGATTTCGATGGCTATTCGACCACTTTTTCCTTCCCTTTATCGGATTTAGTTCCCCTTTGCTCTTGAGCTTAATAGTGACCTAAGATGACCGATTGCTTCACTCCCTTCTTCCTCTTTTCAATTCGGCCAAGAAGAACCAAAGAACACAACTTGTTTTTCTTTCTTCCTTAGAACATTCGGCCAAGAGAAATGAGAAAAAGATGGACACTTTTTTTTTGTTTTCTTTCTTACATTCACGGCAATGGGGAGGGGAGAAACAATCTCACCATTCTTTTCCTTTTCCATTTCTTTATTACCCATACTCATTATTTTATTGTTAGAACATACATCACTACATAACATGTTTGTGACATGTTTCCACTCATAGCATGGCGGCAATTAGCTCAAATATTGGGCAATTTGACATGCAAACCCACCATTTCTATAACATGCATTATTAGGCCACTTTACATTTGCCTAGCACATTTCTAAATTTTCTCACATAAGTCCTATGTACTCCATTCACATGCAATTAACTAAATCGAAGCTTAAAAATTTTCGCACATTCATATTCACATATTTTAGACAATAAATATCACATTCAAATAATTTGGTGACTCGGTTTAGCGGTCCCGAAACCGCTTTCCGACTAGGGTTACTTTAGGGCTGTCACAACTCTCCCCCACTTAAGAAATTTTCGTCCCCGAAAATCTTACCGGTAAACAGGTTTGGGTATCATTCTTTCATAGAGTTCTCGGTTTCCCAAGTAGCTTCTTGATTAGTGTTTGAGCCATAACACTTTTACCAACGGAACCCTTTTGTTTCGCAACTCTTTCACTTCACGAGCTAGGATACGAATCGGTTCCTCTTCATAACTCAAGTCAGATTGAATTTCAACTTCTAATGGATTAATCACGTGTGACGGATCGGATCTATAACGTCGAAGCATCGAAACATGAAAGGCGTCGTGAATCTTTTCAAGTTAGGGGCAAAATCAAGCGATACATAGCTGGACCAACTCGTTCGGATATCTCATATAGCCCGATGAACCTCGGACTCGGTTTGCCCTTACGGCCAAATCGAGTATCTTTTTCAATGTGAGACCTTAAGAAACACTTTGTCTCCCACGATACTCAATATCTCTTCGTTTTAAATCGCATATGACTTGACGATCGATCTCGCCTTGGACTTTCACGAATTATTCTTACTTTCTGTTCAGCATCTTTAATCTAATCCACTCCGAAAATTTTACTCTCACCGAGCTCGGTCCAAAACAATGGTATACGGCATTTACGCCCGTACAAGGCCTCGTAAGGTGCCATCTTAATACTTGATTGAAAACTATTGTTGTAAGCGAATTCAATCAAAGGTAAATACCGCTCCCATGAACCACTGAACTCGAGGATGCAACATCTCAACATATCCTCAAGTATCTGAATTATCTGCTCGGATTGACCATCGGTTTGGGGGTGAAAAGCGGTGCTAAAATGCAACTTGGTGCCCAAAGCTTCTTGCAATTTCTTCCAAAATCGTGAGGTGAATCTCGGATCTCTATCCGACACAATAGAAATCAGTACCCCGTGTAATCTCACAATCTGAGAAACATACAATTCAGCTAGTTTATCTAATGAAAAATCCGTACGTACGGGGATAAAATGAGGCGACTTAGTCAGTCTATCGACAACAACCCAAATCGTATCCTTCTTACTTGCTGACACTGGCAACCCAGACACAAAATCCATCGTGACTCGATCCCATTTCCATTTAGGTATCATGATCGGTTGAAGTAAACTCGTAGGCACTTGATGTTCCGCCTTCACTTGCTGACATACTAAGCACTTCGAGACAAAATCGGAAATGTCTCGTTTCATACCATGCCACCAAAACTGACGTCTCAGATCGTTGTACATTTTCGTACTCCTCGGGTGAATCGACATTCGGCTACAATGAGCTTCGTTCAGAATCATCGAAATGAGTTCTAAATTTCTTGGAACACACAACCGTCTTTTGAACCTCAAACAATCTTCATCATCAATTTGAAACTCTAATTCCATATTCGAAACACATTCAGCCCGTTTTGCAACCAGTTCATCATCGACTTTCTGAGCTTCACGAATTTGATGAATCAACAATGGTTTGGCCTTTAATTCCGCCACTAACACATTGTTGGATAGAACAGACAAGTGTACATTCATTGCTCATAAAGCAAACAGTGATTTACGACTTAAGGCATCCGCAACCACATTAGCCTTTCCCGGGTGATAGTCAATGACAAGTTCATAATCTTTCAACAACTCAAGCCAACGCCTTTATCGCAGATTCAAGTCTCTTTGAGTCATCAAATATTTGAGACTTTTGTGATCCGAATACATATGGCACTTCTCGCCAAATAAATAATGTCGCCATATTTTCAAAGGAAATACGATGGCAGCTAGTTCGAGGTCATGGGTCGGATAATTTTTCTCATGTGGCTTTAATTGTCTCGACGCATAAGCCACAACTCGACCTTCTTGCATCAATCGCAACCCAACCCAAGTAGGGATGCATCACTATAAATGATGAACTCCTTGCACGATTCATTTGCACTAATCTTGGAGCTTCCGTTAAGTGCGTTTTCAATTGTTGAAACTTTTACGACACTTTTACGTCCATTCAAACTTAACATCCTTCGAAGTAGTTTCGTCATCGGTGTGGCTATCATCGAAACCTTTCACAAACCGTCGGTAGTGTAAGCAAGTCCCAAAAAGCTCGAACCTCGATAATATTTCTGGAGGCTTTCGAGTTAAGTATGGCTGAAATTTTGCTCGGATCAACTCGAATACCCGATGCAGATACCACATGGCCTAAGAAGCTAACCTCTCTTATCCAGAACTCACACTTACTGAACTTAGCATATAACTGCTTATCCCGTAAAATTTGCAACACTAATCTCAAGTGCTCAACATGTTCGGTCTCATCTCTTGAATAGACCAAGATGTCATCAATAAACACAACCACGAACCGGTCCAAATACTACCTGAAGATCCGATTCATCAAATCCATAAATACCGCGGGGGAATTAGTGAGCCCAAACGGCATCACTAAGAACTCGTAATGGGCGTATCTCATTCGAAAGCGGTTTTGGGTATATCCGAATCTCGAATTATGGCTGGTAATAACCCGATCTCAAATCTATCTTTGAAAACACCGAGGCTCCTTGAGTTGATCAAACAAATCATCAATCTGTGATAACGGATATTTATTCTTTATCGTCACTTTATTCGGTGACGATAGTCAATGCACAACCTCATGGTTCCGTCCTTCTTTTCACAAACAATCTTTGGTGCACCCCAAGGTGAGAAACTTGGTCGAGCGAAACCTCTATCCGTCAAATCTTGCAACTGAGCTTTCAACTCCTTTAACTCGGTTGGCGCCATACGATACGGAGCTATCGAAATTGGCGTAGTCCCAAGTACAAGCTCAATACCAGACTCTACCTCCCGAACAGGTGGTAAACTCGACAATTCTTCAGGAAAAACATCTGGGTATTCACAAACCACTGGCACAGATTCGGGATTCTTTTCTAACTCTTTGTCATCAAGTACATACGCAAGGTATGCTTCGCATCCCTTTCTTACATATTTCTGGGCCAACATTGCTGATATTACAGCTGGTAACCCCTTTAAGTCCGTAGACTCAACTCGGATTATCTCGTTATTTACACACCTCAAATTGATAGTCTTGCTTTTGCAATTCAGAACCGCTTCATGCACGGTCAACCAATCTAAACCGAGGATAACATCAAATTCATCAAACGAAAAAAGCATCAAGTCCACCGGGAAATAGGAACCTCGAATTACTAGGGGGCATTTCTTACACACTTTGTCGACAAGTACGTAACGACCCAAGGGATTTGACACCCGAATTACGAACTCATTAGACTCAATAGGTAAAGTCTTACTGGATGCTAAGGTTTAGCATATATAAGAATGAGTAGAACCGGGTCAATCAAAGTAATCACATTAGTATCAAAGAGAGTAAAAGTACGGTAATAACATCGGTGAGGAAGCATCCTCGGCGTGCGCGTATAGCATAAGCCCTAGCAGAGCACGAGCCTCGGATCCGGTCGTAGCATCTCTAGATCCTCTCGACCACTACTAGCATTGCCGTATTTCTAGATGGTCTACCTCGGCGGTGGTAGCACCGATTTCCCACTCGATTTACATTCTGTTCAAACAATCTCGGGCAATCTTTGATAAAGTGGTGGTGACCCGCACTTGTAAGGAGGCGGTCATGGAATCTACAACTCCCGAATGCCATTTTCCACAATATTGGCACTCAGTTACATCTTGACGATCATTTCCAACACTTGGCGATCAAGTGACTCGTGTGCTCTTGTGGGGTCGATCGCGATCTCGTCTAAAAAGCCCGAAGTGTCCCTAGACCGGCCTAAGCCATCTCTAAATTTCCTCGATGAGTGTGGGAAGGGCTTCCCCGAAGACCTCTTATGAAAATCCCCTGCTCCCTCCTCAGCTTTTCTTTTCTCCATACTGAGCTACTCGGCCTTGCAAGCTCGCTCGACAAGTGCCACAAATTCTCGGATTTCAAAATGCCTACATACTGACTTTATATCGTCATTCACCCATCCTCAAAACGTTTACATCACGGCTTACGAAGAAATGCATTCTCGCGTGTCTGGCTAAGCCTTACAAATTTTCGTTCATAGTCGATGGCGACATGGAACCTTGTTTGAGTTCAAGAAATTCCTTCCGTTTTCGTCAATGAATCTCGATCGATATACTTCTTCGAAACTTCGGTTTGGAAGAACTCCCAAGTTACTTGCTCTCTGGGCACGACAGAAGTCAACGTGTTCCACAATAGTAAGCAGAATCACGTAGGAAGGAGATAGTACAGTTTAGACACTCATCGAGTGTGCAAGATAGCTCATCGAGTAGCCGGATAGTGTTGTCCAACCAAAATTCACTTGCTCGGCATCATCATTGTCCGTAGCCTTAAATTCGGTAGCCCCATGTTTTCGGATTACATCAAGCTGGGGCTTATTTGACCTTATTTGGTCGATTCGGAGGTATTGTAGGTGCAGGGTGGTATTTGTCGGGAATGGAGGTTGTGCAACACCAGTATTAGTTCGAATGTATTGGTTGAACCAATCATTCATCACGCTTATAGAAAGCTTGTCTAGCTTCATCATTGGATTACTAGCATTAGGTTGAGAGTCATGGCGCTGTCCCTTGTAAAGGGAGCAGTGCTACACTCTCAAGATCATCACTACCGCTTCGGTCGGGATCGGGATCCATTACTATAAATAAACACATTTGCAAATGTCGTAAATCACCACACTATCAAATAATCACATAAAATGGCATGTATAGCTAAACCCAACGCATTACGGTAGTCCTAGAATCGACTAAACCGTAGCTCGATACCAATTTAAATGTAACACCCGTGCCGAGACCGTTGTTTGGGAGTCGGACACAAGGGGTTTGCAGACTTAAATCACTCGCTTTCACAGTCCATTTTAAAAATTTCTAGGCAGTTGGCTAACTGCGTCACTGTCACTTTAAAAATCATATCTTGAGTTCCAAAACTCGAAAATCAGTTTCGTAATTTTTCTCTGAAACTAGACTCATATTTCCATCTACAGAAATTTTTTCTATAATTTTTGGTTGGGCCAATTAGTGCAGTTTATTAGTTAAATTCTCCCCTGTTACAGGGTGTGACTACACTGACCTTCATGCATTACGATTTGGATATCTCCCTGTACAGGGCTCCAATACTGATGCCGTTTCTTTCTATAGAAAAGGGACTCAAAAAGGAATCTATACATATTGGCATGACTTCTAAATGTCTCTGGTTAATTTATAATGAATTTCCAAATTCAGATTAGGGGATCCAGAAACCGTTCTGGCCTTGTCTCATGAAAACTTTAACATCTCATAATATACTATTCATATGAGCGTTTCGTTACTTTCCTATGAAAATAGATTCATCACGGTTCGATTACATAATTTATTAGCTATTTAATTCCATTCTTACTATTTTTAGAGATTTTTCACATCCACATCACTGCTGCTGCCAGCATCTATTTTTAAGGTAAACTTTACCTATTTCATGATCCTCCATGGATCAACTAGAGTTTGTCATACATATACCAAAAGTGATAATGAATAACCATTCCCATGACTAACCGTTACCAACATTTCCATACCTCTCGACGGACAACATACAAAACGATTATAATGCTATGATCAAAGTATACTTAAGCCATTTTCGCATGGCTATCCAAATTTATACAAAACCGAAAGGTACATGACCTACAACAAAAGGGTAGTCCTATACATGCCATTTCAAAGTTCAACCAAAATATACCAAAAGGAGCTTTGATAGTATGGGCGACTTCGACTTCAAAAATCCGAGTCTAATAGTGACGAACCAAAATCTATAAAGCAGAGAATCAAAGAAGCGGAGTAAGCATTTAATGCTTAGTAAGTTAGAGCCATGAAATTAGACACAACCAAAATATAGCATTCATATGGCTAAGCGGATAATCTCATATGCACAAATTCTCAATATCATACTTACTTCACATTACCGACCCTTATATTCATACACAAAGATCAACTTAGCCAAGGTAGGAAGCTCATTAATTTCTTGGCGAATATTATTTAAACGGAATCACTACCCCAATGCATATACGAAACGTACCTCATCGTTGGGTTTTACGAGCGTATCAATCTAACTTATTACAGCAAGATCACTCGTTCTCAAACCAAGTACCTTTGGGGTTTAGCCGGATATAGCCACTAGCTCAAATGCCTTGGGACTTAGCCGGTTATGGTAACTTGCACAAATGCCTTGGGACTTAGCTTGTTATGGTAACTTGCACAAATGCCTTGGGACTTAGCCCGGTATAATAACTCGCACAAATGCCTTGGGACTTAGCCGGATATAATAGCTTCTTTCAACGCCTTGGGACATAGCCAGGATATAGTAGCTTCATACGAATGCCTTGGGACTTAGCCGGAATTAGCCACTAGCTCAAATGCTCTCGGGACTTAGCCGGTTATCATCCGAACATTCATGCACATATCAATAAATCATGACACATCTAATTTCATTTTCATAATTAGAATTCAAACACAAGTCACGTATTAAGCATTCCCTTTTCGGCTCACTAGCCACATACAAACAGCATGGTTTAGTTTGCTTTATAACACGATCTCTATGCACATACGGCTACCCGTCATACGTATAGACTAATTAACTCAACATATAATTCAAGTAAAAATCAT
Source organism: Gossypium arboreum (assembly GCF_025698485.1). Classification (NCBI taxonomy): domain Eukaryota; kingdom Viridiplantae; phylum Streptophyta; class Magnoliopsida; order Malvales; family Malvaceae; genus Gossypium; species Gossypium arboreum. Next base: position 106,230,152 of record NC_069077.1, read on the forward strand.
CATATCACTGTATATTTGTTATGCTCATACATTATGACTTAATCAAATCATAAACTAAGTCTCATTGCTCGAAAACTTACCTTGGATGTTGTCGAACGATTTCGATGGCTATTCGACCACTTTTTCCTTCCCTTTATTGGATTTAGTTCCCCTTTGCTCTTGAGCTTAATAGTGACCTAAGATGACCGATTGCTTCACTCCCTTCTTCTTCCTTTCAATTCGGCCAAGAAGAACCAAAGAACACAACTTGTTTTTCTTTCTTCCTTAGAACATTCGGCCAAGAGAAATGAGAAAAAGATGGACACTTTTTTTTTGTTTTCTTTCTTACATTCATGGCAATGGGGAGGGGAAGAAACAATCTCACCATTCTTTTCCTTTTTCCATTTCTTTATTACCCATACTCATTATTTTATTGTTCCTAACATACATCACTATATAACATGTTTGTGACATGTTTCCACTCATAGCATGACCGGCCATTAGCTCAAATATTGGGGAATTTGACATGCAAACCCACCATTTCTATAACATGCATTATTAGGCCACTTTACATTTGCCTAGCACATTTCTAAATTTTCTCACATAAGTCCTATGTACTCCATTCACATGCAATTAACTAAATCGAAGCTTAAAAATTTTCGCACATTCATATTCACATATTTTAGACAATAAATATCACATTCAAATAATTTGGTGACTCTGTTTAGCGGTCCCGAAACCGCTTTCTGACTAGGGTCACTTTAGGGCTGCCACAATATGTGACTCTGATATATGTGTGTGAGTAAGACCACGTTTAATATGTTGGCATCGATATGTGACTCTGATATATGTGTGCGAGTAAGACCACATTTAATACGTTGGCGTCAATATGTGACTCCGATTTATGTGTGCAAGTAAGACCCTGTCTGGGATAGTGGCATCGATATGTGATTACATGTAAGACCACGTCTAGGACGTTGGCATTGTACGATATGTGTGATTATCTATAAAACCCCATACCCATATCCTACGTTGGGGCGGAATACGAGGCGTTACCTAACTTGAACTCATACTCACAACCAATTCCGAGTCTTCATGACCTGGAAAATTTAAAAATTTCTTAAATTTGTCAATATATCCTTAATATGGGCTTACGAGGCCCAAAACACACATCAAAAATCATTCAGGACCAACCTGGGTCCTTTTTCCAACTAGAGAGAAATGTCACTTGACACAGGGGCACACGCTCGTGTGGGAGGGGCAATACGCCCGTGTGAGCATTCCAACATGGCCGTGTTGAAGGCCCGTATGTCTCACAAGGCCTAAGCAAGAGAGGGACACTCCTATGTTCTCCACGCGTGTGGAATTAATTATAAATGCACACTTACAGGGGTTTTCACACGGCCTGGCACGCACCCGTGTCTCTGGCCCGTTTCCTTCACCTGGCCATGACACGCCCGTGTCCTATCCCGTGTGTAAAAACCTAGACATTCTATTTCTGACGTCAGCAATTCTTAAGGGCCACACGGCCAAGTCACACGCCCGTGTGCTAGGTCGTGCCTTTCACACGGCTGAGACACACAGCCATGTCTCTGCCCGTGTGTTTACTACCTTACTTACTGACTTGAAATCTTTTACGTGTAGGGGACACACAGTCGGACCACACGCCCATAGGGTAGATCATGTGTCACACATGGCCTAGACATATGCCCGTGTGCCTACCCGTGTGGACAATTTAAGGCTATTTACCAAGCCCCATTGCCACCCTTACATATGTAGTTCTTGTAACACCCTCAAACCCGGCCCAGACGTTATGGCCCGATCTGACGTGTCACATGGACTTACGACTTAGTATGCATTTGCTGGTTTAAGTGATTGGGGTGGTCCTTGTAAAAACAGCGGTTGAATGAAAAGCCGGTTTATCAATCTTTAGGCTATCCATTTGTTGTGCTTGTTGAATCTTGAAAACGTTCATTAATTTTGAAAACCCGCGCAGCCTAACACTAGCAGTTTCGTCATAGTATAAATATAATCAGAAAATAAAACCATAACGGAAAAAGAAATTTAAATAACGGCCTTATTACAACTTAAAACCAAAAATTAAATCGAATATAAAAATAATAAAATAAACTAACTTAAAAAACCAACTTTGCAGATGATGTGGCCCTCGAATCCCTCACGACTCCAAGCCCACTATGGTTGGGGATTTCTGTAGAGATGAAAATAAAGGGTGAGTTCGGTAAACTCGATGTGTAACATAACCCAACCATAGCCCAAAGCAGATCAAACCTCGAGTCAGACTTATCGGGCCTTGGCCCGTCTGTAAATTAGAATGAAACCCATAGGCCCATAGCAGATACAGAACAAATATATCATGAATGCAAAAATCCCAACCCAGAGCCATCCATAACACCCCTGTACCAGCCTTACACCATGTGGGGAGACTACTCGACCCACCCAACCGCTACACACTAGAGAAATTGCAGCGAGGCTGCCAGATATTGTGACGAAGTCACCAGATACAGATATTGTGGCTAGGCCACCAGAACATATATTTATATATATATATATATGTGTGTGTGTGTGTGTGTGTGTGTGTGTGCGAAGCCACCAGATTGAAGCGAGGTTGCCAGATATTGTGACGAAGTCACCAGAACAGATATATGTGGCGAGGCCACCAGATTGCAGCGAGGCTGCCAGAACGCTTCCTCCATCAATATAACCCATGTCCCATGCAACAGAAATAATATGTCATGGCATACGTGTACAGAAACAGAACATCATGGTTTTTAGAAAAAAATAACCCTAGGGGTAAAATTGTAATTTTGCATGCATAAGGGTATTTCAGTAATTATTACCTATTGCTAAGGTTTTAGGCTCATTCTAACGTTTACCAAGTAATCAAGTACTTACCTCGTCTTTTTACCAAAGTGGGCCCATTGGCCCATTGGCCGTTTACCGGCCCATTAAGCCCAAAATACCGTTGTGCATGAAAATGCACACTGCACTCTAATCATCCAAATACACCATATTCATTAACAATCGTCTCTGGCGCGCCAGACGTCATGAGTTCACAAAATACCAACGTTTGATATTTCGCTTTTACCGATTCGGTCTAAGGGAGGTGTCGTTGACACACACGGTTGATGACGATTGATGACGATATCTCCCCGCGATAATCCTACAATCGATCACTAACACATTAGACTTACGAATTAACGATAACTAACATAAATCCACGTAAACTAACCCAATCATCACACAAGTTAGTCGTTTACACACGAGGGGCAAAATAGTCATTTTACCCTCCAGGAGTAAATTGGTAGTCCTACCCTACAGGGGTATTTCAGTAATTCTACCTTACAAGGGTATTTCTGTAATTTTGTAAATCTAGAGTAAAACGGTAATTTTGTAAATCGAGGGTACTTTGGTAATTTTACAAGTCGAGGGTATTCCAATAATTTTACAAGTCGAGGGTATTTCAGTAATTTCACAAATCAGAGGTATTTTGGTAATTTTACAAACTAGGGGTATTTTAGTAATTCTACAACTTATCTACTTGGGCCTACGGACCAATTGGATCGCGGCTCGAAATAGCTGTCCTACTACTAGAGTAATGAGAAATACACACCTGTTAGGAGACTGCAGTTAATCGGCGCTCCAAACACTCTTAGTTGACGCCCAACCCAAATGAGCACGCCAAAAAGCGAAAGGGATCAGCCAAGAAAGGTATGCCTACTCTCCTCATGATTTGCTCTATTTAAAGCCAGCTCTCCATCTACTCTTATGTTAGCTTCCCGATGTGGGATCCCTCCATCACCAGAGTTTAAAACCAACACCAACTCTTGCCGTCCCAACATAACAAAATAATCAACCTTTGCATGCCAAGGGAGTCGAACCAAAGTCCTCTCACATGCCAACTCATGCCACCACTACTAGGCCATCAACTCATTTGTGTCATAAATCCAACATATTAAACTTTAAAGCGCACCTACCTGCTTCCAGATTTATTGAAAAGAAAAACCAAAATATATTGCAAGAGCTAAGACTTGAACCTTGGACCCCTTGCTTCCTCTATGGCTTCACTTCCTTGTCCCCTAAGTGGCGCCACCTTGCCACTAAACCGCACTCCTTTTTGTGTCATCTTTTACGCCTTTACTCTCAAAAGCCCAAACGCCAATTGCATCACCTGTTCATAAAATTAAAATTCCAAAGACTACTATGGATTTAACTTAAGTTTGGGCCTTCCAAAGGCCCACTAACCTACTAAAATATATATATTTTAACCAACCAGAACACATACAAATTTTAAAAATCACAGAAACACAGAAAACCCAAAAATTAGGGCGTTACAGTTCTATACAAATACCAACCAATACCAAAACAAGCATAATTCCTATAACCAAATAAGCCACAATGGACATTCATTCCACCATGATAATGCATCTTTTATAAATTCAAAATAAATATTAGCCATCATTCAAGGCTTAATATAAATTGAAGGGTTTCCAACCCAAGCCAATACATATGGCCAAACCTCAATGACACAAAATAATAAAGTCTAAGTCCTACACATGACACATTCAAAAATATAAATCCAACTATACCGAATGCTTCAGTTGATAGTGTGATCGATATCTCTGACTTCCGGTGATCCTTGAGCTAGCTAGGCAGCACTATAAGGAAATGAAAAGCGAAGGGAGTGAGCATAACAGCTTAGTAAGCTGCATATAAGTAAGTATAGAACAAAAATTTATCAAAAATCAACATGCTCATGACACCAAGGTAGGCATAAGCATAACTTACTCATTACCATCCATACAAGTCACATATTATATGTTGAGCTCATATCTCATACGTACCAATTAGGTACCTGTACCACTCACAACATGGTTATACTTTTCTCAGTAGCTTAAGAACATAAGTTTCATCGTTGAGCCATTTGGAATACTACTGGATATTACATAAGCCTCAAGCATAGGGTAAGGTGCTGATGCCATGTCCTAGACACGGTCTTATACCGACTATCATCTCGTAGCCGATGCATGTCATAGACATATCTTACACTGGCTTACGTCTCGAGGCCGATGCATGTCCCAGACATGTCTTACACTAGCCCTCGTCTCAATGTCGATGCCATGTCCCAGACATGGTCTTACACTGTGACAACCCGAATTAGGGCCTAATCGGAATAGTGGTTTCGTGACCACAAATCCGAGATAGAAATAATTGTTTTATAATTATTTTGGGGTTTATGATATGATTGCATGATTGTGTGAAAATTTCGTGATGAAATTCTATGCCTAAAGTGCTTAAATTGAAAGTAGGGACTAAATCGAATAAGTTGCAAAATTTGCATCCCAAAAGTTTTTAGTATGAAATTGTTTTGGAATATTAATTAGGAGGTCTTAAATAGCAATTTGACCAATTTTAAGTTCATGGACAAAATTAGTACATGGAAGGAATTTTGAAAGTTTAGTAAGGAGGGCATTTTGGTCATTTGGATATTAAATGAAATAAAATGGGAAAAATAACACAAAAATTGGTCATCATCCTCCTTAGTTGCTGCCGAATTCTCCTCTCTCCATAGCTAGGGTTTCTTCAATTTTCAAGCTCCATAGTAAGTGATTCCAAGCCCGCTTTTAATGTTCTTTACGTTTTTGGAATCCGGAAGCTCGATTAAGCTTATGCTAGTAATAATTTAACCTAGGGTTCATATTTGGAAAAATACCCATAGGTGAAATTTGTGTATTTTGATGTTTTATGATAGAATATGAGGTTTTAAATTATGTTAAATAACTTGTGCTACTCGGTTTTAAGTGAAAAGCGAGTAAAAGCAGCATAATCGGTAAAAATACCTATTGTTCATAACTATATGATAGAGTGAGAATTTGATGTGGTTGTAGAAGAGAAAAATATTCAGCATATCATAAAACATAAGAATAAGGGCTGAAATTAATTCCGAGCCTAGGGGCAAAAATGTAATTTTGTAAAGTTAGGGGCAAAATGTAATTTTTCCATGATGTGATTTTGGATTGAAATAAATAGTATGAGTATTAAATGAGCTAAATGTGTTATTATAGATCAAGAAAGACGGAATTGATCTCGAGCGGGGAAGGAAAAAGTTTTGGATTAAATTGCAAAATTTCCACATTTTGCACCAAGGTAAGTTTGTATGTAAATATTACAATAATTTCATGTACATTCTTATATTTCAGCCTATTATATGTATATACTAGCTGATGTTGAAGTATAAATCGACTATTGGAAGAATGGAAATAAATAATAGAGAGAGATCCGGTTGAACATTCGGAAAAATCGAATAAAATAGATGGAGCGTAGCTAGGTCACATGTATGATGCCGAGTGCACATCATGTGTACAAGAAAGCTACGAGACACCCCTGTAGTAGCTAGGTCACATGTGTGATACGAGATGTATCCCATGTAGACAAGAGAGCTACGTGAAAGATAAATGTAGCTAGGTCGCATGCGTGATTCCAAGTGAAGGACACCATGTAGACAAGAGAGCTACGTGAAAGATAAATGTAGCTGGGTCGCATGCGTGATTCCAAGTGACGGACACCATGTAGACAAGAGAGCTACGAGACAAATCGGCTAGGTCGCATGAGTGGTACTAAGTGTTCACTATGTGTACAAGAGAGCCGAACTAAGCGAAGTATGATGGTGGGTGTCTTTGAAACCATTAAATATCGAGGATTGATCCGAATTGTTCAACGGGATGGTTTTGTGGTGACATTGTGGTTTGGACCTATACTTATGGTGAATGAAATATGGTGAAAATGATTTGTGGTATATACAAATATAAGATAAAATGAGGTTAGCATAAAGAATTTGTGAAAGAGTGAAATTAGCATTAAAACTGTTTTTAGATGGTAGCAGTGACGTGATTTTGAAAAATCACCAAAAATAGGAGGAATATAATTAGAGGTTGAATGAGATGTGAAATTAAAGTTTAATGAGTCTACTTTCATATAAAAGAAACAGAGCAAGCAAAGGAATTCTATATTTTGAGATATTTACAATTGTATGTGAATTGCTCAGGATGAATACGTGATCCCTGTTCCAACTTTGAAAATCATTAAAAATTGTACAAGGAAAATTAAGAAATATAATTTACATGCCTAAATTCCTTATTGAGACTATTTTTAAATGAAACAGACTTCAGGGTCGTTTGAATTGTGTACTGAGAGAAATTCAATTTGTAGTGAACAGAGGTCAGATCAGTCAAGCTGTGTAACAGGGAAACTTTAACTAATAAACTGTACTAATCGGCTGAACCAAAATTATAGAAAAAATTATCAAAAGCTTTATGAGTCTAGATTCTGGGAAATTTTACGGATTTGAATTTCGAGTTTGGTAACTCGAGTTATGATTTATTTAGTGAATATGACGCAGCAGAGACAGCTTAATCAAAGTGGAATGAATAGTGAAGTTAAAGTAGATGTACTTGAATTGTTGTGTAAACATGTTAGATTTTTTTAATTAGTATTTACATACTTACTTACTAAGCTATAAGCTTACTTTGTTTCTCTCTTTTGTCTTATAGTGTTCTCCGGCTTGCTCAGAGTTAAGGATCGTGAAGATCTATCCGCACTATCCTACTTTAGGGTATTTGAACTAAACGTTTTGAATTATGGCATGTATAGTAGGCTTAATTATTTTGTTACGTGTCATATTTGTCTAGGTTTAAAATATTAGTTCTGAAGATTTCGACCAGCTAATTTGTACAAGCCTTTAAAGTTGGCTAATATTGATCAAGACATATTTATATTTCGATTATGTTTAATGGTAGGTATTATGTTCGGTAATACCTTGTATCTGCTTCGCTGACAGTAGCGGGTAAGGGTGTTACATTTAGTGGTATCGAGTTATGGTTTAGTCGGTTCTCGGACTAATGAAGTGTGTGTAAAAGTCTAGCTATACATGCCATAAAAATATTGTGATAGTGTGGTGACTCTGATTATTCTAAAGCTGTGTTTTGTTTTAATATAGTAATGGATCCCGAAGGCTGCGGTGATGATCTTGCTAGTAATGCGTTGGCTCCCGCACAAGGGACCGCGCTGTGGAAAGTAGAGACTGAGACATTGAGACAAGGAGATGAGGCTCGGATGCCTTTCTCCAAATGATGAACAATTGGTATACTGAATTTATTCGAGCAAATCCAAATGCTCAACCTCCTCCAACCCCTCCTATACCTCGGACGATTCTCAGAGTGCTCAAGGTATAGATTTGGTAAGAATGAACAAGCCTCCGGTTGACAAGATTCGAAAACAAGGGGCTGAAGAGTTTAGAGCAAAGATCGATGATGATCCTGAGAAAGCGGAATTCTGGCTTGAAAATTCTACCCGTGTATTTGATGAGCTCTCATGTACACCCGAGGAATGCTTAAAGTGTCTTGTATCACTTTTGAGAGATTCGACTTACCACCGGTGGAAGACTTTGGTTGCAGTGGTGCCGAAAGAAAAGTTACTTGGGATTTCTTCCGGGAAGAATTTAGAAAGAAATACATAAGTCGTGATTCATTGATCAAAACGGAAGGAGTTCCTTGAATTGAAGCAGGGAAAATGTCGTGAGCAGAGTATGAACGCGAATTTGTAAGACTCAACAAGTATGCCTGTGAATGTGTGTCCACCGAGGCCATTATGTGTAGAAGATTTGAAGATGGGCTGAATGAGGACATTAAAGTGCTTGTAGGAATTTTGGAGTTGAAAGAATTTGTAGTATTGGTTGATCGAGCTCTTAAAGTCAAGAATTGAACAATGAAAGAAGAAAAGCTGCTATTGAGGCCCGAGATGTCAGAAAAAGACAGATAAGCAAGCCATTTCAATCTCAACCAAAGAGGTCCAAAGAGACAAACCCTCGAATGACAGTTTCAATTGGGGATTCACACAGAGATCGTGGTAGAGCATATTCGGGGTCTAAAGCTCAAGCTACTTCGGTGGCAAGTGTGGGTAATGTGCGACCTAGAAAGCCCGAGTGTCAGCAATGTGGCAGGCAACATTATGGTGAGTGTTGGGGACCGAGCGAGCTTGTTTCAAAGCGGTTCTCATGAGCATTTTATTAGAGATTGTCCGGAGAAAGTTAAAGAAGAAAGATTTGAGTGCTAGATGAATACCACCGCTAGTAGAGGTAGACCACCGAGAAATCTGGAGGTGGGACTAGTAGTAAAGCGTGATGAAAGATTTAACGGCAAGATCAGAAGCTAGAGCACCTGCTAGAGCTTATGCTATACGTGTCCGAGAAGATGCATCATCTCCCGATGTTATTACTGGTACATTTTCTCTCTATGATACTATTGTTATTGCATTGATTGATCCCGGGTCCACTCATTCCTATATTTGCATGAATTTAGTATCCAATAAAAAGTTGCTGTTGAATTTCTTGAGTTTACGATTAAAGTGTCGAACCCTTAGGCCAATATGTGCTAGTTGACAAGGTTTGCAAGAATTGCCCATTAATGATTCAAGGTCACTGTTTTCCGCCAACTTGATGTTGTTACCATTTGGTGAGTTTGACGTTATCTTGGGAATGGACCGTTAACATTGTATGATGCTAAGGTAGATTGTAAACAAAAGACACTAGAGTTGAAATGTGAAAATGGAGAAATTCGTGGGTTGAAACAGATGAATCAAATAAATTGCCTATGGTGATTTCGCACATGTCCGCACGTAAATACATGAGAAAAGGGTGTGAAGCTTATCTCGCTTATGTAATGAATATTGAGTTGCCCTAACCGAAATTTGAATCGGCTTATAGTCTGTGAGTTTCGGATGTATTTCGGAGGAATTGCCCGGGTTGCCTCCGAATAGAGAGATAGATTTTGCTATTGATTTGTTTGCCGCCTCGCACCGATCTCGATTGCTCCATATAGAATGGCTCAATGAATTAAAAGAATTGAAGGCTCGATTGCAGGAGTTAACAGACAAGGGATTTGTGAGACCGAGTTTCTCTCCCTGGGTGCTCTGTATTATTCAGAAGAAGAAGGATGGTTCAATGAGACTTTGCATTGATTACCGTCAGCTTAATAAGGTGACTATAAAGAACAAGTACCCATTGCCGAGGATTGATGATTTATTCGATCAGTTAAAGGGGGCCACAGTGTTTTCAAAGATTGATTTGAGGTCTGGTTACTACCGGTGAGAGTTAAGGAGTCGATGTGCGGAAACGCGCTTTAGGACAAGGTATGGACATTATGAGTTTCTTGTGATGCCTTTCGACTTAACAAATGCTCCAGCTATATTTATGGACTTAATGAATCGGATCTTCCGGCCATATTTGGATAAGTTTGTAGTAGTGTTTATAGATGACATTTTAATTTATTCTCGAGATGAGTCGAACATGCCGAACACTTGAGAACTATATTGCAAATCTTGAGAGAAAAGAAACTGTTTGCCAAGTTTAGTAAAAGTGAGTTCGCTTCGTGAAGTCGGATTTTGGGGCATATAGTCTCGGTGATGGTATTCGGTGGATCCAAGTAAGATTTCTGCGATCGTCGATTGGAAACCGCCAAGAATGTATCCGAGGTTAGAAGCTTTTAGGCTTAGCGGGTATTATAGACGTTTTGTTGAAGGATTTTCGATGATTGCCTCTCCTATGACTAAGTTGTTGCAAAAGAATGTTAAATTTGAATGGACTGATAAATGTCAACAAAGTTTTGAAAAATTGAAAGCACGATTGATTGAAGCACCAATTTTAGTACAGCCGAGTCGGAAAGGAGTTCGTAATTTATAGTGATGCATCATTGATGTGCCTTGGATGTGTGTTGATGCAAGAGGGTAAAGTGGTAGCTTATGCTTGAGACAGTTAAAACCGCATGAGAAGAACTATCCTACACATGATTTGGAACGGCATTGTTGTTTTTGCCTTGAAGATTTGGCGACATTATTTGTACGGTGAAAATGCCAAATTTTCTTGATCACAAAAGTTTGAAGTACTTGATGAATCAAAGGATCTGAATCTGCGACAAATAAGATGGCTTGAATTATTAAAGGATTATGATCTAGTGATTGATTATCATCCAGAAAAGCAAATGTAGTTCTTGACGCCTTGAGCGTAAAATTTCTTTTTACTTTGAGAGCCATGAACACGGGGTTAGCATTGTCGATGATGGGTCAATCTTAGTAGAAATGAGAGCTAAACCGTTATTTCTCCGGTTAATTTGTGATGCTCAAAAGAATGATAGTGAGTTGCGGATCAAGAGAACTCAATGCGAATCAAAGTTACGACTCGATTTTCGAGTTGGACCAGATGATTGTTTGATGTTTCGAGACAGGATATGTGCCGAAAAATGATAAATTGATTCGAAAATATTACATGAGGCGCACAATGGTGTTTATCGATTCATCTGGTAGCACAAAAATGTATAATGATTTAAAGAAGTCTGTATTGGTGGCGGTATGAAAAGGGACATTTTGAATTTGTAACCAATTGTTTGATCATCAACAAGTAAAAGTGAACATCAAGTGCCTTCAGGATTACTTCAACCAAGAATGGTGCACGAGTGGAAATGGGACAAGATTACCATGGATTTTGTAACCGGTTTGCCTTTAACTCCTAAAAAGAAGGATCTTTGTTTGGGTAGTGGTTGATAGATTAACAAAGTCAGCCCACTTTATACCAAGACGCACTGATTACTCACTTGATAAATTAGCGAATTATATGTTGCTGAAATTGTGAAGTTGCACGGAGTACCTATGTCTATAATATCGATAGAGATCCAAGATTTACCTCGAGATTTTGGAAAAAGTTACAAGAAGCTTTGGGTACAAAATTGAACTTTAGTACCGCATTTCATCCACAAACAGATGGTCAAACAGAAAGAGTAATCCGGTACTCGAAGATATGCTTAGATCTTGTGTTTTAGAATTTGGAGGTAGTTGGGAGAAATATCTATCTTTGATTGAGTTTGCCTACAATAACAGCTTATCAATCAAGTATACAAATGGCACCGTCTGAAGCCTTGTATGGTCGTAAGTGTCGGACTCCTTTATATTGGACCGAGCTTAGTGAGAAACAGATTCATGGAGTTGATCTAGTTAAAGAAACCAAGAGAAAATAAAAGTAATTCGGGATTGCTTGAAAGTCGCTTCAGATCGACAAAAGTCATATGCGATTTAAAAAGAAAAGAGATTGAATTTCGGTGGGTGATAAAGTGTTCTTGAAGGTGTCACCATGGAAAAAGATTCGAGATTTAGTCGAAAAGGCAAGTTGAGTCCGCGTTTTATTGGGCCGTCTGAGATTCTTGAGAGAATTGGACCATGGCATATCGGTTGGCCTTACCGCAAAGTTAGAAAGAATTCATAACGTGTTTCATGTATCAATGTTGCGACGTTATCGTTCGATCCTTCACATGTGATTTCTCCAACGAAATTGAGATTCGATCGGATATGACCTATGAGGAGGAACCAATAAAGATTTTGGCTCGAGAGGTTAAGCAGTTAAGAAATAAAATTATAGCTTTAGTGAAAGTATTGTAGCACGGACATGGGATAGAAGAGGCTACGTAGGAACCTGAAGAAGCTATGAGGAAACAGATACCCAAACCTCTTTCTGGGGTAAGATTTTCGGGGACGAAAATCTCAAAAGGGGGGGAGAATTGTGACAACCCGAATTAGGGCCTAACCGGAATAGTGTTTCGTGACCACAAATCCGAGATAGAAATAATTGTTTTATAATTATTTTGGGGTTTATGATATGATTGCATGATTGTGTGAAAATTTCGTGATGAAATTCTATGCCTAAAGTGCTTAAATTGAAAGTAGGGACTAAATCGAATAAGTTGCAAAATTTGCATCCCGAAGTTTTAGTATGAAATTGTTTTGGAATATTAATTAGGAGGTCTTAAATAGCAATTTGACCAATTTTAAGTTCATGGACAAAATTAGGACATGGAAGGAATTTTGAAAGTTTAGTAAGGAGGGCATTTTGGTCATTTGGATATTAAATGAAATAAAATGGGAAAAATAACACAAAAATTGGTCATCATCCTCCTTAGTTGCTGCCGAATTCTCCTCTCTCCATAGCTAGGGTTTCTTCAATTTTCAAGCTCCATAGTAAGTGATTCCAAGCCCGCTTTTAATGTTCTTTACGTTTTGGAATCCTAAGCTCGATTAAGCTTATGCTAGTAATAATTTAACCTAGGGTTCATATTTGGAAAAATACCCATAGGTGAAATTTGTGTATTTTGATGTTTTATGATAGAATATGAGGTTTTAAATTATGTTAAATAACTTGTGCTACTCGGTTTTAAGTGAAAGCGAGTAAAAGCAAGCATAATTCCAGAAAATACCTATTGTTCATAACTATATGATAGAGTGAGAATTTGATGAGGTTGTAGAAGAGAAAATGTTCAGCATATCATAAAACATAAGAATAAGGGCTGAAATTAATTCCGAGCCTAGGGGCAAAATGTAATTTTGTAAAGTTAGGGGCAAAATGTAATTTTTCCATGATGTGATTTTTGGATTGAAATAAATAGTATGAGTATTAAATGAGCTAAATGTGTTATTATAGATCAAGAAAGACGCGGAATTGATCTCGAGCGGGGAAGGAAAAGTTTTGGATTAAATTGCAAAATTTCCACATTTTGCACCAAGGTAAGTTTGTATGTAAATATTACAATAATTTCATGTACATTCTTATATTTCAGCCTATTATATGTATATACTAGCTGATGTTGAAGTATAAATCGACTATTGGAAGAATGGAAATAAATAATAGAGAGAGATCCGGTTGAACATTGGAAAAATCGAATAAAATAGATGGAGCGTAGCTAGGTCACATGTATGATGCCGAGTGCACATCATGTGTACAAGAAAGCTACGAGACACCCTGTAGTAGCTAGGTCACATGTGTGATACGAGATGTATCCCATGTAGACAAGAGAGCTACGTGAAAGATAAATGTAGCTAGGTCGCATGCGTGATTCCAAGTGAAGGACACCATGTAGACAAGAGAGCTACGTGAAAGATAAATGTAGCTGGGTCGCATGCGTGATTCCAAGTGACGGACACCATGTAGACAAGAGAGCTATGAGACAAATCGGCTAGGTCGCATGAGTGGTACTAAGTGTTCACTATGTGTACAAGAGAGCCGAACTAAACGAAGTATGATGGTGGGGCTGTGTGCTGAAACCATTAAATATCGAGGATTGATCCGAATTGTTCAACGGGATGGTTTTGTGGTGACATTGTGGTTTGGACCTATACTTATGGTGAATGAAATATGGTGAAAATGATTTGTGGTATATACAAATATAAGATAAAATGAGGTTAGCATAAAGAATTTGTGAAAGAGTGAAATTAGCATTAAAACTGTTTTTAGATGGTAGCAGTGACGTGATTTTGAAAAATCACCAAAAATAGGAGGAATATAATTAGAGGTTGAATGAGATGTGAAATTAAATTTTAATGAGTCTACTTTCATATAAAAGAAACAGAGCAAGCAAAGGAATTCTATATTTTGAGATATTTACAATTGTATGTGACTTGCTCAGGATGAATACGTGATCCCCTGTTCCAACTTTGAAAAATATTAAAAATTGTACAAGGAAAATTAAGAAATATAATTTACATGCCTAAATTCCTTATTGAGACTATTTTTAAATGCAACAGACTTCAGGGTCGTTTGAATTGTGTACTGAGAGAAATTCAATTTGTAGTGAACAGAGGTCGATCGGTCGAGCTGTGTAACAGGGAAACTTTAACTAATAAACTGTACTAATCGGCTGAACCAAAATTATAGAAAAAATTAACAAAAATCTTTATGAGTCTAGATTCAGGAAATTTTACTGATTTGAATTTCGAGTTTGGTAACTCGAGTTATGATTTATTTAGTGAATATGACGCAGCAGAGACAAGCTTAATCAAAGTGGAATGAATAGTGAAGTTAAAGTAGATGTACTTGAATTGTTGTGTAAACATGTTAGATTTTTTTAATTAGTATTTACATACTTACTTACTAAGCTATAAGCTTACTTTGTTTCTCTCTTTTGTCTTATAGTGTTCTCCGGCTTGCTCAGAGTTAAGGATCGTGAAGATCTATCCGCACTATCCTACTTTAGGTATTTGAACTAAACGTTTTGAATTATGGCATGTATAGTAGGCTTAATTATTTTGTTAAGTGTCATATTTGTCTAGGTTTAAAATATTAGTTACAGTACTCGACCAGCTAATTTGTACAAGCCTTTAAAGTTGGCTAATATTGATCAAGACATATTTATATTTCGATTATGTTTAATGGTAGGTATTATGTTCTGGTAATACCTTGTATCCTGTTCCGGCGACGGTAACGGGTAAGGGGTGTTACATACACTGACTCTCATAATGTGGCCGATGCATGTCCCAGACATGTCTTACACTAACTCACACATGAATGAACCAAATGTCATGGCGTGAATATCCGATTTAATTCCTAAGGTTCCAACGGAAATTCTACGTTCCAAAGGAAATTCTACTATCTCATTTATCATTATACATTCTTAATTTCACAATCAAGCAATTTATGTTGTAATAATTCAAGAACATATAATTAACAATGTAGTTGTATTATTTACATACAACTTACCTCAGATTACAAAATGTGGCGACTAGCCGATTTAGTCAGTTTGCTTGGCTTTCCCTCGGTCTAGGTTCGGACTCGGTATTTCTTGATTTATAATAAAAAAATGCACTTATTAAGTCACTTTATCAACCTAAGCACTCAACAATTCACAATTGGGCTAAATGACCATTTTGCCCTTAGACTTTTGCAAAATGACCATTTTACCCCTCAGCCCGAAAATTAGTTTTTATCGAATTTCTTTATTTCTCAAGACTAGCCAAACCTCTTTGACTCTTATAGCAACTCTAATTTCTCACAATTTCACACATTTATTATCTACTTTACAACTTATGCACCTTAGTCCTATTAGGTGTTTTCATGCTAACACCTTTCACAAAAGTTGTTTATAAGACACCCAAGACTCATTTTATTCCATAAAATTTTAGAAAACACCCTAAATACTCTCATGTTCAAACCCTAAACTATAATCATTTTGCAACATAGACCCCTCATTTGAAAGCTCATGCTTCAAGAGTCTCAAAAATGCAAAAATATTCAAGAAAACTCATTAAAATCACTTACTTGTGAGAGGAATAAGTTGCTGCAATTTTTGAAGTTCAAAACCCTTAACAATGGTTGAATAAATCAGTGGAATGAAGAGAGAATGAAAGAAAAAGATGATAGCTAGGCTTAGGTATTATTATAATACACCTTATGTCATCAAATTTCACCTAATGTTGACTTTTCAACATTTCCATCTACCATGGTCGGCCATCACCTATTTAATGGCCCAATTTCACTTAAAAACCCCAAATTTATGATACATGGCAATTTGGCACCCTCAGTTATCAATTTAAGACTTTTGCACTTTATGCTATTTAGTCCTTTTTCGCAATTGGGCTCACAAATGCTAAAATTAGCTCACCAAATTTTTCATGCACTATTATAAACATGCTATGAATCTATTTTAATAATAAAATAATTTCTCTAACTTTGGATTTGTGGTCTTGAGACCACTATTCTGACTAGCCCCCAAAATCGGGCTGTTACATTATCTGAGTATCCTATTCAATTCTGAATGGTTCAACGGGCAATGATAAGTTGTGATCGAATGTATAAAATGAGCTAAAACGATCAAGTATGAGTTAGCTGATTGCCTATTTGAAAATAATGTAAGTTGGCTATTTGATATGTGATGCAAATTATACAAGTTACTAATATAAACAGATGTGCATTTGTGTAGTATATTTGGTCATATGCTATGATTATGTATGTGATGTTATATTTTGATTCATAAGTATATGTATATGAGTGTAAATGTACTTGGTTATATAATGATATTTTGGCTTTGAAGTCCAATGATACTTTGTTAATATATATATGTACATTTGGCCATGATAAAGTTTCTATGTGAATGTGTATGTTATACATGAAATAGTAAGCTTAAGATTAAATGTGACTATGTTAGTATAATTTGGTTTGGTTTAAACGAGTTGATTATGTTATTAAGTTGTTTATTTACTTATGACTTACTAAACTATGATAGCTTACTGTGTGTAATTATATTTGCCTCTATTTTATAGATTTTGGAGATTAGTTACAAGCTCAGGGATCATCAGCAAAGTCCATCACACTATCGACTATTTTTGGCATGTATAGGCTAGATTATATTTGGCTAAGTTTGAAGTTGTGTATAAATTAAGTGTAACACCCCAAACCCGGCCTAGACGGTACGACCGAATCTAGCATGTCACATTGAAGCGTTATTAGAGAAGTCATGTTTTATCTAAAATCTTTGTTAGTGTTTAAAGAATATTTTCATTTTAAATTAAAGTGAATGGAAGCTGCGCACCAGGTAAGATTCAAGAAAAGAGGAGGTGAGTCAATTAGACTGCTTAAGTACCTAGCTCTTCCATGATCCAATCCTAGACATGCACACATCCATTGCCACACTTTAAGCTTGTTACTTGTCCACGAACAACAAATTAAGTTTAAGTCTATTAAAAATATTTATTTCCTTTGAAAACATTTATGTTGCGAAAGCTTTGCTCGGTTATCATGATATTTTTAAAATAAGTAACTTTTATAAAACGCGCCCTAGAGCTAACTAATTTTAAGGAATCAATTTAAGTGATGTGAATCTCAAGTTGAAAATGATTTAAGTAATTTAAAAACCCAAAATAGAAATAATAAAAAGTAAATGCGAAATTTAAAAGGAAGCTAATTGAAACTTATTTAAAAACCAGAAATTTAATCTTCGTGGCCACTCTGAATCCCGCCCAGCTCCAAGTCCACCAACTAGGGCTCACCTGCAAGGATGGAAGGGAAAGAGGGTGAGTTTGGAAAACTCAGTGTGTATGGAAAACCTATTCAAAGCCCAAGTCAGCTCAAGCCCATTGGGCCTAAGCCCTATTCAGATAACAGCGGGTATTGGGCCGAAGCCCTTTTCAGAATACAGTAAACTGGGCCTTAGCCCCTTTTCAGATAACAGTATGGCCCATAAGCCCATTCCAGAATAGAACAAACATATTTGTTTATGGAAGCCCAACCCAACCAATAACCAACCACTACACTCCACCCGTACCAGCTCTACATCCATGTGGGGAATAGCTAAACCCACCTAGCCCTACAATCCACAGTTGCAGCATTGCTGCTCAGATATCAGTAAGTTGAGGCAAAGCCTCCAGTACGTGGACAAGCCACTTTCAGTACTTCCTCCATCAATAACCCAGTCCCATGCATCAAATAATAATAACATGGCATACAGTAAATAGTAACAGTCAAACATGATTTCAGGTCAACCTTAACCTTAGGGGTATATCAGTAATTTTGCTCCTAGGGGTAAATCTGTAAATTTTCCACCTATAAAGGTATTTCAGTAATTTTATCAGTTTTAAGGTTTCTCACGAATGTTACTATCCTTACTAGCCCATTTGTCATTGTAATAATTTATTTGTCTCAATTTCACAATTTTAGCCATTGGGCCCTAAAACCCCTAATGGGCCCTACAGAGTCCATTAGCAATTTAAGCCCATTTAATTCAAGTTTTATGGCCACTTTACCGGTTTAAGCAGTTTCGATTCCACAGTCTAACAAAACATACTTATTGCCTATTTTTTTATTATTTTACCCGTATGGGCCCGTAAGCCCATTGGGCCCAGTTTTAGCCTATCGAGGCCCAATTATTGAAGTGCACGAAATTTCACACACGACTAACTTACCACTTTACGATTTCAGATCTAATGATTTCTAAACGTCTTGTAAACACTTGCACACTCACAAGCCCACAAAATACTGAATTTTTGGCATTTCGGCTTTTGCCGATTTGAACTATGAGAGGGTGTTCGATACACACATGATTTAGAACGGTACGTTGGCGAGATCCTCACATGAACTGCCTATAATTGGATTACTAACACGTCAATCTAAATATTGAAAATGAACTACGTATTTAACCCCTTACCATATTCGGCGAACACAGCCTTAGATCCTAGAGTTCTTTACCTTCTGCCGAAATATGGGTTAGATCTGATGAGCCAACCGAATTAGTCTTCAAGTCCTTTGCTATACGTCCCC
Source organism: Gossypium arboreum (assembly GCF_025698485.1). Lineage (NCBI taxonomy): Eukaryota > Viridiplantae > Streptophyta > Magnoliopsida > Malvales > Malvaceae > Gossypium > Gossypium arboreum. Next base: position 106,249,269 of record NC_069077.1, read on the forward strand.
TTGTCTACGCTAATGCTTACAGAACAAAATAGAAAGAGGCACAAAACCCTTAGTCCAAAACGCTAGCCACCCATAAGGGTTTCGGCTTTTCTTAACTCCCGAAATAAAGAAAAATTTTCGAAAACTTACCACCAGTTCCTTCAGCCAACGATTCCACTTTAGTTCTTATTGGATTCTGATGTAGATCTAACGTTCAAACCCTAGCAGAAGTTGGTCCTTTTCTGGTCTAAAGATTTGGCTATGCCCCTAAATTATGAGGTTTTCGACTTTTTCAAACAGTGAAAAAGATGAGATATGAGAGTTTTGTAGTGGCTCTGTCGACAGAACTTTAGGGTTTAGAAGAAGAAAGAATCAGCCACAAGATGGAGGAGAATCAGAGGGTTTGGCTAGGAGAAATCAGCACAGAAGAAATATAGGCTTTCGGGATTTCAGCTTTTGTGCATAAAGCTTAGGAACAAATGATTAGAAAGTGGAGATGAAGAGAAAGTAGATGAAGAGAAAAGAAAAGAAAAGAAAAGAAGAAGAAAAAATTGAATCCTAAAGGCCAAAATATACGACACTTATTAGCTATGGCCGAGTGAGTGTATTTCGGCATAGGAATTCTTCCTAAATTTCAATTCCCCGAATTGCTCCTTGATTTTTGGCCACATTCAATGTTCGAATTCCATTCAAACTCTTGACCGATCAGCCCACCGTTTGCACCGCCTCAGGATACTACCAAGAGTCCTGATCAGACCCCAACTCCTTCCCCACGCATGCAGCAAAAATCCCAACCTTGCGTGCGCAAGATGAAGCTCGAACCCCAAACCTCCGTCCGCCTTGTGCCTTCGCCTGAGCTATTGGCCACTACACCACGTTTTCTCCTTTATTAATAGATGGTTACAATTAATTATAAACCTTACCTACTGAAGCTTTGGTCCGTTTAAAAATAAAAGGGGAATTTCGCCTTCCACGCAACTCAAACTTGTGCCCTTGTGGAACTCCTAGCACCCTACTGCCACTGCGCCATAAGCGTCCGTGTAGCATAACTCGGTCGCAACTATTCTTAAACCTTATTTTAGTGCAACCTGGCTTCTAAAATAAAAACAAGCCTTTGCGTGCACCAACCCTCGAACCTAGGCACTATACCACACTCCCAGCGCCTCTGCCGCTGGACCGAGCTTCCCCTTTGTGTTACCTTTTAACCCTAACTATATATAAGGCTTCCCTGCATCGTTCCCTGATATAAAGAAAAAATAGAACACTTTTGCACATGCTGGGAGTCGAACCCCAGCTCTCCTTCCCACTACCTAGCATGCTAACCACTAGGCCAGGTACGCTTCTTCATGCCCAGTCTTGCCCAATTTATTTTATAAGCCTTATGCCCAGATTCCCTCTATGAGGCAAAAATTAAAACAATTTTTTCCCTAGAGTTTAAACACCAAAACAACAATACTTTTATAAATATATATTTTTTTCCTATCTAATAATAATAATTATAATAATAATAATTTTATAAATATATCTAATCATAAAAATTTAAAATATCCGTAATAATAAATACAGTAAAAAAATTTCTAGTAGTAATTTAATTCAATTTTTTTCTTTAACGATAATATTTAAAACTTCTTAATTATTCAGGTTTTCTTCTATCCGAATCCCAGACTCAAAACCCAACTCTTCTAGGCCCCAAATTTAGGGTGTTACAACTTTACCCTCCTTAAAGAAATTTCGTCCTCGAAATTTCCAAAACTAAAATAATCGTGTAACACTATGCTACTACGCTACCGCTGCATACTCTGATCTAAATAATTTTAATATGACCCAGAACATCTAATTACCGAAATAAATAAACACTTTATCGCACACGTATACAATTCATACCCAAACATCACGCACTCCTAACTAGAATAAGCTTGGCAATCTTGACCTCGATGTTCCCGTGACCCGCATCTCTGTCTTCCTATGGCACTCACCCGGATGACGCCTGTTGCAGTTCTTGCAGGTCGGAAAGTTTGGTCGTGTCTTAACATGTTTCACAGAACGAGGCTTTGTTCTCTGAGAACTAGGATCCTTCCTTTTCTTACACTCAAGCACCCTACTTGAAGCGTTTCCCTAATTTCCTAAATTTTGGTATCCAATACTTCCTCTACCACTTTCCTTACTAACTCGGCCAGTGCCTCAGTACCAAGCTCCGAGTCATCGCTACCTGAAGTTGGCAAACTTTGCTTACCCTCAGAATCCATATCAATACTCTATACTACCAGTACATATATCAAATAACTACAAAGATCTCAAAAAATTTTACTATTTATTCATATGTCTTATGCAGAAATAGTATTTTAGAGTTTTGTTCTTTACAGAATCATAGCCTAGCTACAGTATCAATCTTTTTGGGTTTTTAGTTCCTACTATCTCAGTCTCTATGGTTTCAGTATCAACCTAGCTACAGTATCATAGTAAAGTCTCAATCCTATCTACAGTAAGGTTTTAGTACAGTAGTTAAGGCAAAAGTACTTACAGATTGGTGCCGGGGATTCAGTGTGCCACATCAGATTTTAGAAAACTTAGAATAATCCAACCTCTTTAAAATCAAATTCTCAAAACATGCTTATTTTGAAGAAGACAAGTTTGAAAAAAAAAGTCTCTTTAAAACAAAAATTTTCAGATTTTTTTCCAAAAATACCTTTCTTGGGTTTAAAAAATTTCGAAAGCCTTTTTGGACCCAATCCACAGCCGAGTTGTTGCAACTGGGCTCTGATACCACTAAATGTAACACCCCAAACCAGTCCTAAACGTTACGATCGAATCTGGCGTGTCACATTGAAGCGTTATTAGTGAAGTCATGTTTTATTTAAAATCTTTCTTAGTGTTTAAAGAATATTTTCGTTTTAAATTAAAGTGAATGGAAGCTTCGCACCAGGTAGGATTCAAGAAAAGAGGAGGTAAGTCAATTAGACTGCTTAAGTACCTAGCTCTTCCATGATCCAATCCTAGACATGCACACATCCATTGCCACACTTTAAGCTTATTACTTGTCCACGAACAACAAATTAAGTTTAAGTCTATTAAAAATATTCATTTCCTTTGAAAACATTTACGTTGCTAAAGCTTTGCTCGGTTATCGTGATATTTTGAAAATAGGTAAATTTTATAAACGCGCCCTAGAGCTAACCAATTTTAAGGAATCAATTTAAGTGATGTGAATCTCAAGTTGAAAACGATTTAAGTAATTTAAAAAAACCAAAATAGAAATAATAAAAAATAAATGCAAAATTTAAAAGGAAGCTAATTGAAACTTATTTAAAAACCAGAAATTTAATCTTCGTGGCAACTCTGAATCCGACCCAGCTCCAAGTCCACCAACTAGGGCTTACCTACAAGGATGGAAGAGAAAGGGGGTGAGTTTGGAAAACTCAGTGTGTATGGAAAACCCATCCAAAGCCCAAGCTTGCTCAAGCCCATTGGACCTAAGCCTTATTCACATAAACAAATCATCGGGTCAAGCCCTTTTCGAATCAAGAACCTGGCCTTAGCCCTTTTTCAGATAACAGTATGGCCCATAGGCCCATTCCAGAACAGAACAGACATATTCGTGTATGCAAGCCCAACCCAGCCAATAACCAACCGCTACACTCCACCCGTACTAGCCCTACACTCTATGTGGGGAATAGCACAACCCACCCAGCCCTACACTCCACAGTTGCAGCATTGCTGTTCAAATATCAGTAAGTTGAGGCAAAGCTTCCAGTACATGGACAAGCCACTTTCAGTACTTCCTCCATCAATAACCCACTCCCATGCATCAGATATAATAACATGGCATGTAGTAAATAGTAACAGTCAAACATGTATTCAGGTCAACCTTAACCCTAGGGTTATATCAGTAAATTTGCTCTTAGGGGTAAATCTGTAAATTTTCCACCTATAAAGGTATTTCAGTAATTTTATCAGTTTTAAGGTTTCTCACGAATGTTACTGTCCTTACTAGCCCATTTGTCATTGCAATAATTTATTTGTCTCAATTTCACAATTTTAGCCATTGGGCCCTAAAAACCCTAATAGGCCCTACAGTGTCCATTAGCAATTTAAGCCCATTTAATTCAAGTTTTATGACCACTTTACCGGTTTAAGCAGTTTCGATTCCATAGTCTAACAGAACATACTTATTGCCTATTTTTTTTATTATTTTACCGGTATGGGCCCGTAAGCCCATTGGGCCCAATTTTAGCCTATCGAGGCCCAATTACCGAAGTGCACAAAATTTCACACACGACTAACTTACCACTTTGCGATTTCAGATCTAATGATTTCTAAATGTCTTGTGAGCACTCGCACACTCACAGGCCCACGAAATGCTGAATTTTCGGCATTTCGGCTTTTGTCGATTTGAACTATGAGAGGGTGTTCGATACACACCTGATTTAGAACAGTACGTTGGCGAGATCCTCACACTAACTGCCTACAATTTGATTACTAACACATCACTCTAAATATCGAAAATGAACTACGTATTTAACCCCTTACCATATTCGGCCAACACAGCCTTAGATCCCAGAGTTCTTTACCTTTTGCCGAAATATGGGTTAGATCTGATGAGCCAACTGAATTAGTCTTCAAGCTGTTTTCTATACGTCCCCTTGTCCATGCTAACGCTTACAGAACCAAACAGAAAAAGGCACAAAACCCTTAGTCCAAAACGCTAGCCACCTATAAGGGTTTCGGCTTTTCTTAACTCCTGAAATAATGAAATAGTTTCGAAAACTTACCACCGGTTCCTTCAGCCAATGATTCCACTTTAGTTCTTATTCGATTCTGATGTAGATCTAACCTTCAAACCCTAGCAGAATTCGGTCCTTTTCTAGTCTAAAGATTCGGCTATGCCCCTAAACTATGGGGTTTTTGGCTTTTTGAAACAGTGAAGAAGATAAGATATGAGAGTTTTGTAGTGGCTTTGTCGACAGAACTTTAGGGTTTAGAAGAAGAAAGAATCGACCACAAGATGGAGAAGAATCAGAGGGTTTGGCTCGGAGAAATCAGCACAGAAGAAATATAGGCTTTCGGGATTTCGGCTTTTATGTATAAAGCTTAGGAACAAATGATTAGAAAGTGGAGATGAGTAAAATAGTAGAAGGATTCGGCTATGAGGGAAAAGAAGAAGAGAAAGTAGATGAAGAGAAAAGAAAAGAAGAAGAAAAGAACTGAATCCTATAGGCCAAAATATACGACACTTATTAGCTATGGCCGAGTGAGTGTATTTCAGCATAGGAATTCTTTCTAAATTCAAATTCCCTGAATTGCTCCTTGATTTTTGGCCACATTCAATGTTTGAATTCCATTCAAACTCTTGACCGATCAGCCCAACCGTTTGCACCGCCTTAGCATACTGCCAAGAGTCCTGATTAGACCCCAACTCCTTCGCCACGCATGCAGCAAAAATCCCAAACTTGCGTGCGCGAGATGAAGCTCGAACCCCAGACCTCTGTCCGCCCTGCACCCTTGCGCCTTCACCCGAGCTGCTGGCCACTGCACCACGTTTTCTCCTTTACTAATATATGGTTACAATTAATTATAAACCTTACCTGCTGAAGCTTTGGTCCGCTTAAAAATAAAAGGGGAATTTCACCTTCCACGCAACTTGAACTTGTGCCCTTGTGGATGTAACACCCCGTACCCGAGACCGTTTCCGGAGTCGGACACAAGGGGTTAACGGGCTTAATCCACTTATTTTCATAGTCCATTTGAAAATTTTCTAGACAAGCTGGTTACTGCGTCACTGTCGCCTTAAAAATCATATCTTGAGTTTCAAAACTTGAAAACCAGTTTCGTAAATTTTTCCTGAAACTAGACTCGTATGTTCATCTAAAAAAAATTTTTTCTAGAATTTTTGATTGAGCCAATTAGTACAGTTTATTAGTTAAAGTCTCCCCTGTTTCAGGGTTCGACTACACTGACCTTTGCGCATTACGACTTGGATATCTCCCTGTACAGGGTTTCAATACTGATGCCGTTTGTTTCTATAGAAACTAGACTCGAAAAGGAATCTATAAATATATGGTATGACTTCTAATTATCTCTGGTTAATTTATAATGAATTTCCAAAGTCGGAACAGGGAATCCAGAAACCGTTCTGGCCCTGTCTCACGAAAACTTAAATATCTCTTAACATACTGTTCATATGATCATTTCGTTACTTTCCTATGAAAATAGATTCATCAAGGTTCGATTACATAATTTATTAACTATTTAATTCCATTCCTACTATTTTTAGTGATTTTTCACATTCACGTCACTGCTGCTATCAGCATCTATTTTTAAGGTAGACTTTACCTATTACATAGTTTCCTTGATTCAACTAGCCCTTTGGCATAAATAGCACAAAATATGATCATGATTAACCATTCCAATGGATAATTGTTCCCAAACATTTCCATACCTCTTAATAAACATCATACAAGACGATTATAATACTAAGCTCAAAGTGTATATAAGCCATTTTCGCATGTCTATCCAAATTTATACAAAACCAAAGGGTACATGACCCACAACAAAAAGGGTAGTCCTATACACGCCATTTCAAAGTTCAACCAAAAATGTACCAAAAGGGGTTTGATAGTGTGGGCGACTTTGACTTGACACTCTCGAGTCCGATGGTGACGAACCAAAATCTATAAAACAGAGACTCTAAGAAACAGAGTAAGCATTTAATGCTTAGTAAGTTTTGAGCAATGGAATTAGGCTCAACTGAAGTATAGCATTCATATAACTAAACGGATAATTTCATATACACATATATTCTCAAAAATCAGTCCTACTTCACATTTCCAACCCTTATATTCATACATAAGGGATCAACTTAACCAAAATCTAAGCTCCTTAATCGATCGAATAATGCTATTTAAGAGGAATCAATTAATCCGATGCATGTACAACACATACCTCGTTGTTGAGATTTTACAAGCGTATTAATTGAAATTATTACAGCAAATCGCTCATTCCCAAACTCAAGTAATCTTGGATTTAGCGGATATAACTACTTGCACAAGGCCTTGGTCTTAGCCGGATGTGGTCACTAGCATAAATGCCTTTGGGACTTAGCCGGATATAGTCGCTAGCACAAATGCCTTCGGTTTTAGCCGGATATAATCGCTAGCACAAATACCTTCGGTCTTAGCCGGATATAGCAACTCGCATGAATGCCTTCGGATCTTAGTCCGGTTATAGTCACCTAGCACAAAAGCCTTGGGACTTAGCCGGATATCATTCGAATAACCATGCACATATATCAATAAATCATGACACATCCATATTTCATTTTCATTACCAAAGCTCAAACACAAAACACTTATCACACTTACAAATTTCGGCTCAATAGCCACATACAAAGAGCATGATTTTGATTTACTTAAGACATAATCTAATCGAATCATAATCTAAGCTCCATTACTCGAAAACTTACCTCGGATGTTGTCGAACGATTTCGGCGGCTATTCGATCACTTTTTCCTTTCCCTTATCCAACTTTGGTCCTCTAAGCTCTTGAGCTAATTCAAACAAATTTAGCTTATTAAAGTCTCATTATGCTAGCTTATGGCCGAACATGACAATGAATTTGATGGGTCATATGGCCACCTTTAGCTCAAATACAAAATGGTCATACGTTTTTTTAATCACATTAAGCAATTTAATACAATTCATTCGAACATCAAAAGAGAAGCTCAAGGTACTTAGCCCATATATACATTAGACATTAGAGTCACATATGTACGAAATCACAAATCGAATTCAACATATTAGCTAATATTCCCCTTAGCCGAATTTTCTAAGTCAAGATAAAGCCATCAATATGCTTACCTATGGCCGAACATACATATCAACTTATGTACTCATTCATGTGGCCGAACATACATGTCTATGTTGAGGCCGATTGCAACACTTAATACATTCTACAAGTATGGTCACTTGTATTGACTAAACACCATTTTGTTTCAAGTTCAAAACTTGGCCAATACGCATATATACACTAGTAAAGCATCCTCTCCCTTTCCATCAATTCAACACATGCATTACTCATTAATATACAAAATTATGTTCGGCCTTAGCACACAACTTGCTAGCCGATTCTTCTCCATCTAGCAACTAATGCACATATGTGCTCATTTGTTAGACACTACTTCATCTAACAACAACCATATTTTCCCTTCTACTTCCTTCCATGGTCGGATGCTCAAGATACCTCAATATCGAAACTTTTAGCTTGGATTGCTTAAAGAACTTGGTGATGAGTTCAAATTTACCTAACACCTCAAGCCTCATAACACATCCATATAGCTAACATGCTAATAGTCTCAAGCCTTCAACTAAAACTTTTGAAGCCTCTTAATCGAATACTAACTCTCTAATAATCCCAAATCCATCCATGAGATAGTTAGAATTTAGAATAATCATCCAAGGGATGTATGAACTTTCAAAGCAACATTAAACATACCTTAATCTAGTGAGCCTTCATAGCCGATTTTTCTCCAAGCTCATTCCCTTCCTTTTTTTCTTCTATTCGGTCAAAGATGTTCAAGGATGAACCCTTTTTTTTATCTTCTTTGTTTCCTTTCTTCCATTCACGGCAAAAAGGAGGGGGGCATGGATGAGACCATTTTTTTTTCATCACTCCACCTTTTTGCATTACTTTAATCCTAACCCCTTTTTTTATTGTTTCTAACATAACTCACTAACACAACATGTTTACAACATGTTTCCACCCATAGCATGGCCGGCCACTATGCTTTAATTTTGGGTAATTTGACATGCAAACCCATCATTTCACAAAATGCATTATTAGGCCACTTTACATTTGCCTAGCACATTTCCAAATTTTCTCACATAAGTCCTATTTGATAAAATTCACTTACTATTAACAAAATTCAAACATGAAATTTTCACACATGCATATGTACATATAATGAGCATCAACTATGACGGTTAATTATCTTTATGACTCGGTTTTGTGGTTCTGAAACCACTTTTCGACTAGGGTCAATTTAGGGCTGTCACAACTCTCCCCCACTTAAGAAATTTTTGTCCCCGAAAATCTTACCGGTAATCAGGTTTGGGTAACGTTCTTTCATAGAGTTCTCGGTTTCCCAAGTAGCTTCTTCCATCCCGTGTTTGAGCCATAACACTTTCACTAAAGGAACCCTTTTGTTTCGTAACTCTTTCACTTCACAAGCCAGGATACGAATTGGTTCTTCTTCATAACTCATATCGGGTTGAATTTCAACCTCTGATGGATTAATTATGTGCGATGGATCGATCTATAACGTCAAGCATCGAAACATGAAAGACGTCGTGAATCTTTTCAAGTTCGGGGCAAAATCAATCGACACGCGAATCGGATCGACTCGCTTCGGATATTTCATATGGCCCGATGAACCTCGGACTCAATTTTCCCTTACGCCCAAATCTGAGTATCTTTTTCCAAGGTGAAACTTTAAGAAACACTTTATCTCCCACCTGATATTCAATGTCCTTTCGTTTCAAATCCGCATACGATTTCTGACGATCTGTGGCTGCCTTCAGACTTTCACGAATTATTTTACTTTCGCTCAAAGATCTCTAATCAAATCAACTCCAAAGTTTTTCTTTCACCGAGCTCATCCAAAACAATGGTGTGCGGCATTTACGCCCGCACAAAGCCTCGTAAGGTGCCATCTTAATACTTGATTGAAAACTATTGTTGTGCGAATTCAATCAAAGGTAAGTACCGCTCCCATGAACCACTAAACTCAAGGATGCAGCATCTCAGCATATCCTCGAGTATCTAAATTATCCGCTCGGATTGACCATCGGTTTGGGGATGAAAAGCTGTGCTAAAATGCAGCTTGGTACCCAAAGCTTCTTGTAATTTCTTCCAAAATCGCGAGGTGAATCTCGGATCTCTATCCGACACAATAGAAATCGGTACCCCGTGTAATCTCACAATCTGAGAAACATAAAATTCAGCTAGTTTATCCAATGAAAAATCCGCACGTACGGGGATAAAGTGAGCTGACTTATTCAGTCTATCAACAACAACCCAAATCACATCCTTCTTACTTGCCGACACTGGCAACCTAGATACAAAATCCATCGTGACTCGATCCCATTTCCATTCAGGTATCATGATCGGCTGAAGTAAACCCGTAGGCACTTGATGTTCCGCCTTTAGTTGTTGACATATTAAACACTTCGATACAAAATCGAAAATGTCTCGTTTCATACCACGCCACCAAAACTGGCGTCGCAGATCGTTGTACATTTTCGTACTCCCCGGGTGAATTGATATTCGGCTACAATGAGCCTCGTTCAGAATCATCAGAATGAGTTTTGAATTTCTTGGAACGCACAAACGACTTCTGAACCTCAAACAATCGTCATTATCAATTTGAAATTCGGATTCCATATTCGAAACACATTCAGCCCGTTTTGCAACCAATTCATCATCGACTTTCTGAGCTTCATGAATTTGATGAATCAATAATGGTTTGGCCTTTAATTCTGCCACTAACACATTGTCGGATAGAATGCAGACAAGTGTACATTCATCGTCTTCGTAAAGTAAAAAAGTGATTTACGACTTAAGGCATCCGCAACCACATTAGCCTTTCCGGGTGATAGTCAATGACAAGTTCATAATCTTTCAACAACTCAAGCCAACGCCTTTGTCGCAGATTCAAGTCTCTTTGAGTCATCAAATATTTGAGACTTTTTGATCCGAATATACATGGCGCTTCTCCCCAAATAAGTAGTGCCGCCATATTTTCAAAGCGAATACGATGGCGGCTAGTTCGAGATCATGGGTCGGATAATTTTTCTCATGTGGCTTCAGCTTGTCTCGACGACAGGCCACAACTCGACCTTCTTGCATCAATACACAACCCAACCCAAGTAGGGAGGCATCACTATAAATGACAAACTCTTTGCTCGATTCGGGCTGCACTAGAATTGAGCTTCACCAAATAAGTTTTCATTGATCAAAACTTTTCGACATTTTTCCGTCCATTCAACTTAACATCTTTTAGAAGTAGCTTCGGCATTGGTGTGGCTATCATCGAGAAACCTCTTACAAACCGTCGGTAGTAACCGGCAAGTCCCAAAAGCTCGAACCTCAAGAATATTTCTGAGGCTTCCAGTTAAGTATGGCTGAAATTTTGCTCGGTCAACTCGAATACCGATGTGGATACCACATGACCCAAGAAGCTAACCTCTCTTAACCGTAACTCACACTTCATCGAACTTAGCATATAACCGCTTATCCCGTAAAATTTGCAACACTAATCTCGTGTGCTCAAGATGTTCGGTCTCATCTCTTGAATAGACCAAGATGTCATCAATGAACACAACTACGAACCGGTCCAAATCATCGTCTCAAGATCCGATTCATCAAATCCATAAATACCGTAGGGCATTAGTGAGCCCAAACAGCATCACTAAGAACTCGTAGTGGCCGTATCTCGTTCTAAAAGTAGTTTTGGGTATATCCGAATCTCGAATTCGCAACTGGTAATAACCCGATCTCAAATCTATCTTTGAAAACACTGAGGCTCCCTTTAGTTGATCAAACAAATCATCAATACGCGGTAACGGATATTTATTATTTATCGTCACTTTATTCAGCTGATGATAGTCAACGCACAACCTCATGGTTCCGTCCTTCTTTTTCACAAACAATACTGGTGCACCCCAAGGTGAGAAACTTGGTCGAGTGAAACCTCTATCCGTCAACTCTTGCAACTGAGCTTTCAACTCTTTTAACTCGGTTGGTGCCATACGATACGGAGCTATCGAAATTGGCGTAGTCCCAGGTACAAGCTCAATACTAAACTCTACCTCCCGAACAGGTGGTAAACCCGGTAATTCTTTGGGAAAAACATCCGGGTATTCACAAACCACCGACACAGATTCGGGTTTCTTTTCTAATTCTTTCTCATCAAGTACATACACAAGGTATGCTTCGCACCCCTTTCTTACATATTTCTGAGCCAACATTGATGATATTACGGTGGCAACCCTTTAAGTCGTAGACTAAACTCGGATTATCTCACATTTATGCACCTCAAATCAATAGTCTTGCTTTTGCAATTCACAACCGCATCATGCACGGTCAACCAATCCAAACCAAGAATAACATCAAATTCATCAAACGGCAAAAGCATCAAGTCCACGGAAAATAGGAACCTCGAATTACTAGGGACATTTCTTACACACTTTGTCGACAAGCACGTAACGACCCAAGGGATTTGACACCGAATTACGAACTCAAGAGACTCAATAGGTAAAGTCTTATGGATGCTAAGGTTTCACATATATAAGAATGAGTAGAACCAGGTCAATCAAAGCAATCGATTAGTATCAAAGAGAGTAAAAGTACGGTAATAACATCCGGCGAGGAAGCATCCTCGCGCTGGCGTATAGCATAAGCCCTAGCAGAGCACGAGCCTCGATCTGGTCGTAGCATCCCTAGATCCTCTCGACCACCACTAGCATTGCTCGTATTTCTAGATGGTCTACCTCGGCGATGGTAGCACCCGGCTTCCCACTCGATTTGCATTCATTCGCACAACCTCGGGCAATCTTTATGAAGTGGTCAACTGACCAGACTTGTAACAGAGCGGTCATGGAATCTACAACTCCCCGAGTGCCATTTACCACAATACTGACTCTTCGTTCTGTCTCAACGATCATTTCCAACACTGGCGACCGAAGTGACTCGTGCACTCACAGGGGGTTGATCGCGATCTCGTCTAGAAAAGCCCGAAGTGTTTCTAGATCGGCCTAAATCATCTCTAAATTTCTTCGATGACTGTTGAAAGGGCCTCCCCGAAGACCTCTTACGAAACTCCTTTACTTCCACCTCAGCTTTTCTTTTCTCCATACTGAGCTCCTCGGCTTTGTAAGCCCGCTCGACAAGTGCCACAAATTCTCGGATTTCCAAAATGCCAACATACAACTTTATATCATCATTCAGCCCATCCTCAAACGCTTACACATCACGGCTTCAAGAAACGCATTCCGCTGCATCTGGCTAAGCCTTACAAATTTTCGTTCATAATCGGTAACCGACATGGAACCTTGTTTAAGTTCAAGAAATTCTTCGCTTTTGATCAATGAATCTCGATCGATATACTTCTTTCAAAATTGGTTTGGAAAAACTCCCAAGTTACTTGCTCTCGGGCACAACAGAAGTCAACGTATTCCACCAATAGTAGGCGTAATCACGTAGCAAGGAGATAGTACACTTTAGACACTCATCGGTGTGCAAGATAGCTCATCGAGTGCGGATAGTGTTGTCCAACAAAATTCCGCTTGCTCGGCATCATCGCTGTCCGTAGCTTTAAATTTAGTAGCCCGTGTTTTCGGATTCTCATCAACTGGGGCTTATTTGACCTTATTTGGTCGGGCTACTGAGGTATTGTAGGTGCGGGGTAGTATTAGTCGGGAATGGAGGTTGTGGAATAGTCAGATTAGTTCGAATGTATTGGTTGAACCAATCATTCATCACGCTATAAAAAGCTTGTCTAGCTTCATCATTCGGATTACTAGCAATAGGTTGAGAGTCCGCCGGTGCTGTCCCTTGTGTGGGAGCAGCGCTACACCCTCCAAGATCATCAGCTACGCTTCGGTCGGGATCGGGATCCAAGATTATAAATAAACACATTTGCAATGTCAGAAATCACCACACTATCAAATAATCACAAAATGGCATGTATAGCTAGACCCAAACGTATTACGGTAGTCCTAGAATCGACTAAACCATGGCTCTGATACCAATAAAATTGTAACACCCCATACCCGAGACCGTTGCCGGAGTCGGACACGAGGGGTTAACGGGCTTAATCCACTTATTTTCACAATCCATTTGAAAATTTTCCGCATAAGTCGGTTATCTTTGCGTCCTTTGTCGCCTTTAAAAATCATATCTTGAGTTTCAAAACTCAAAAATCAGTTTCGTAAATTTTTCCTGAAACTAGACTCGTATGTTCATCTACAAATTATTTTTTTTAGAATTTTTGGTTGATCCAATTAGTACAGTTTATTAGTTAAGGTCTCCCCTATTTCAGGGTTCGACTACACTGATGTTTTTGCATTACGACTTGGATATCTCCCTGTACAGGGTTTAAATACTGATGCCGTTTGTTTCTATAGAAACTAGACTTGAAAAGGAACCTATACATATATGGTATGACTTCTAATTATATCTGGTTAATTTATAATGAATTTTTGAACGGGGAATCCGAAACCGTTACGCCCGTCTCACTTAAAACTTAAATATCTCTTAACATACTGTTCATATGATCATTTCGTTACTTTCCTATGAAAATAGATTCATCAAGGTTAGATTACATAATTTATTCACTATTTAATTCCATTCCTACTATTTTGAGTGATTTTTCACATTCACGCCTTCGCCGCTATCAAGATCTATTTTAAGGTAGACTTTACCTATTACATAGTTTCCTTGATTCAACTAGCCCTTTGGCATAAATAGCACAAAATATGATCATGATTAACCATTCCAATGGATAATTGTTCCCAAACATTTCCATACCTCTTAATAAACATCATACAAGACGATTATAATACTAAGCTCAAAGTGTATATAAGCCATTTTCGCATGTCTATCCAAATTTATACAAAACCAAAGGGTACATGACCCACAACAAAAAGGGTAGTCCTATACACGCCATTTCAAAGTTCAACCAAAAATGTACCAAAAGGGGGTTTGATAGTGTGGGCGACTTTGACTTCGACACTCTCGAGTCCGATAGCTGACGAACCAAAATCTATAAAACAGAGACTCTAAGAAACGGAGTAAGCATTTAATGCTTAGTAAGTTTTGAGCAATGGAATTAGGCTCAACTGAAGTATAGCATTCATATAACTAAACGGATAATTTCATATACACATATATTCTCAAAAATCAGTCCTACTTCACATTTCCAACCCTTATATTCATACATAAGGGATCAACTTAACCAAAAATCGGAAGCTCCTTAATCGACTGAGCGAATGCTATTTAAGAGGAATCAATTAATCCGATGCATGTACAACACATACCTCGTTGTTGAGATTTTACAAGCGTATTAATTGAAATTATTACAGCAGATCGCTCATTCCCAAACTCAAGTAATCTTCGGGATTTAGCCGGATATAACTACTTGCACAAGGCCTTCGGGTCTTAGCCCGGATGTGGTCACTAGCATAAATGCCTTTGGGACTTAGCCCGGATATAGTCGCTAGCACAAATGCCTTCGGGTTTTAGCCCGGATATAATCGCTAGCACAAATGCCTTCGGGTTTTAGCCCGGATATAGCAACTCGCACGAATGCCTTCGGATCTTAGTCCGGTTATAGTCACCTAGCACAAAAGCCTTCTGGACTTAGCCCGGATATCATTCAAATAACCATGCACATATATCAATAAATCATGACACATCCATATTTCATTTTCATTACCAAAGCTCAAACACAAAACACTTATCACACTTACAAATTTCGGCTCAATAGCCACATACAAAGAGCATGATTTTGATTTACTTAAGACATAATCTAATCGAATCATAATCTAAGCTCCATTACTAGAAAACTTACCTCGGATGTTGTCGAACGATTTCGGCGGCTATTCGATCACTTTTTCCTTTCCCTTATCCAACTTTGGTCCTCTAAGCTCTTGAGCTAATTCAAACAAATTTAACTTATTAAAGTCTCATTATGCTAGCTTATGGCCGAACATGACAATGAATTTGATGGGTCATATGGCCACCTTTAGCTCAAATACAAAATGGTCATACGCATTTTTAATCACATTAAGCAATTTAATACAATTCATTCGAACATCAAAAGAGAAGCTCAAGGTACTTAGCCCATATATACATTAGACATTAGAGTCACATATGTACGAAATCACGAATCGAATTCAACATATTAGCTAATATTCCCCTTAGCCAAATTTTCTAAGTCAAGATAAAGCCATCAATATGCTTACCTATGGCCGAACATACACATCAACTTATGTACTCATTCATGTGGCCGAACATACATGTCTATGTTGAGGCCGATTGCAACACTTAATACATTCTACAAGTATGGTCACTTGTATTGACTAAACACCATTTTGTTTCAGGTTCAAAACTTGGCCAATACACATATATACACTAGTAAAGCATCCTCTCCCTTTCCATTAATTCAACACATGCATTACTCATTAATATACAAAATTATGTTCAGCCTTAGCACACAACTTGCTAGCCGATTCTTCTCCATCTAGCAACTAATGCACATATGTGCTCATTTGTTAGACTCTACTTCATCTAACAACAACCATATTTTCCCTTCTACTTCCTACCATGGCCGGATGCTCAAGATACCTCAATATCGAAACTTTTAGCTTGGATTGCTTAAAGAACTTGGTGATGAGTTCAAATTTACCTAACACCTCAAGCCTCATAACACATCCATATAGCTAACATGCTAATAGTCTCAAGGCTTCAACTAAAACTTTTGAAGCCTCTTAGTCGAATACTAACTCTCTAATAATCCCAAATCCATCCATGAGATAGTTAGAATTTAGACTAATCATCCAAGGGATGTATGAACTTTCAAAGCAACATTAAACATACCTTAATCTAGTGAGCCTTCATAGCCAATTTTTCTCCAAGCTCATTCCATTCCTTTCTTTCTTCTATTCGGTCAAAGATGTTCAAGGATGAACACTTTTTTTTTTCTTTGTTTCCTTTCTTCCATTCACGGCAAAAAGGGGGGGGGCATGGATGAGACCATTTTTTTTTCATCACTCCACCTTTTTGCATTACTTTAATCCTAACCCCTTTTTTTATTGTTTCTAACATAACTCACTAACACAACATGTTTACAACATGTTTCCACCCATAGCATGGCCGGCCACTATGCTTTAATTTTGGGTAATTTGACATGCAAACCCATCATTTCACAAAATGCATTATTAGGCCACTTTACATTTGCCTAGCACATTTCCAAATTTTCTCACATAAGTCCTATTTGATAAAATTCACTTACTATTAACAAAATTCAAACATGAAATTTTCACACATGCATATGTACATATAATGAGCATCAACTATGACAGTTAATTATCTTTATGACTCGGTTTAGTGGTCCCGAAACCACTTTTCGACTAAGGTCAATTTAGGGCTGTCACAGTGGAAGTCCTAGCACTCTACTGCCACTGCACCACAAGCATCCGTGTAGCATAACTCGGTCGCAACTATTCTTAAACCTTACTTTAGTGCGACCTAGCTTCTAAAATAAAAACAAGCCTTTGCGTGCGCCAACCCTCGAATCTAGGCACTATACCATACTCCCAACGCCTCTGCCACTGGACCGAGCTTCCCCTTTGTGTTACCTTTTAACCCCAACTCTATATAAGGCTTCCCTGCATCGTTCCCTGATATAAAGAAAAAATAGAACACTTTTGCACATTCTGGGAGTCAAACCAAAGCTCTCCTTCCCACTACCTAGCATGCTAACCACTGGGCCAGGTACGCTTCTTCATGCCCAGTCTTGCCCAATTTATTTTATAAGCCTTATGCCCAGATTCCCTTTATGAGGCAAAAATTAAAACAATTTTTTTCCTAGAGTTTAAACACCAAAACAACAATACTTTTATAAATATATATATTTTTTCTATCTAATAATAATAATTTTATAAATATATCTAATCATAAAAATTTAAAATATCCGTAATAATAAATATAGTAAAAATTTTCTAGTCGTAATTTAATTCAATTTTTTTCTTAAACGATAATATTTAAAACTTCTTAATTATTCAGGTTTTCTTCTATCCAAATGCCAGACTCAAAACCCAACTCTTCTAGGCACCAAATTCAGGGTGTTACATTAAGCCATGCGAAAATGGCTTGTTTATTTTATTAGATTAAATTTTAAGGTTTGATCGAATTTTGGTTATATTTGATATGGTTGGAGTTTATTTTGGTATGCATATTTTATTATATGTATGATTTGTGTTTTGGTGATATGTTTGTGATGCTAATTATATAATTGAAAATGAAATGTGTTACTTATGAATCATAATCGACCATGAAAGTAGCTCATTTTGGATGTATAATTTGTGGTATATTTTGTGATGTGTTTGATTATAAAATTTGACTTAAGTGAGGTTAATATGGTTGATAGATATGGCTAGGTATGATGTTTAAGTATAAGCAAGTTTCGGTCTTGATATATATATATATGTGAGGTGGTTGGCATATTTGCTAATGGTTGTGTAATTATGGTTATGGTTTTAGCCTATTTTGAACACAACATGCATACTATAAGTATATGATATACTTGGCATATGGATAATAATATAGTCATGAGAGTTGGCATGATTAAATATATGAAAAGTTAATTATATATGTGTATGAAATTGAATTAATTATTTAGGTTTGGATTATAAATGATTTTGTAGGTTGTACGAGTAATGTTTAGACATGTTTCATAGTATATGAAAAAGACATGATATGATTTAGTGTGTTGTTCGAGTATGACCCAAATTGATGTGTTCATATGTGCATAGCTTCTAGGACTAACGTAGCACATGTAAGTCTAGCTATACATGTCATAATTATAAACACCGATAGTGTGATCATTCTTGACAGTTAAAAATGTGTTTTCTTATAGAAATGGATCCTGATCGAGCCGTAACGGATGACGTAGAAGATAATGTGTCGCTCATGCTCAGGGGGGGCGCTGGCTAATTCTAGGTCAATTTCAAATAGTATAGTGGGAGAGGCTAAGCAAGCCTTCTTCTAGTTAATGAATGAGTGGTTTATAGAGTTCGTTCGAACAAATCCGGCTGCTCAACAACCTCTACCGCCTCAAGTTCCTGTAACTGCCCAAGTCATACGAAAGGAAAAAAAAAAGGAGAAGCTTATTTTGAAGCCAGAAATTTCTGTGAGAGATCATCGGGTAAATCATTTCAGTCTACATCAAAGAAAATCTGAGATGATTATAGCTATTCAAAGGCTAATATGGGACACTCGAGTAGAGATTGTGCTAGATCACATTTGATATTTAGAGCTCCCATTACTCTGATCATTAATGTTGAAAATGTCGGATTTGATCGACCTGTGTGTAAACATTGTGGTAAAAGATATTCGAGTATTTGTAGATTGAATAATCAAGCTCATTTCAAATGTGGATCCTTAGATCACTTTATCCGAGATTGTCCTGAGTCAGTTGAGTAAGAGATTGTGCAAAATCTAAGATCAAGTAACACTTTAGCCAAGAATAGATATCCTAGAAATGAGGGAAATGTGAGTAGCATTCAGAGAGGAACTAAAGAAACAACAGTTTGATCTGAGGCTCGTGCACCTATCAGAGCTTATGCTATTCACGCTCGCGAGGAGGCTTCAACCCCAGATGCTATTACTGGTATATTCACTCTCTATGATACTAGTGTAATTGTATTGATTGATTCTGGATTGATTCATTCTTATGTATGTGGGACCTTAGTATCCAGTAAGACTTTGTTTGTAGAGTTTGCTGAGTTTGTGATTAGAATATCAAACTCCTTAGGCCGGTATATTCTGGTTGATAAAATTGTGTAAGAATTGTCCGTTGATGGTTCGAGATTCATGTTTTTCGATTGATTTAATGTTGTTATCATTCGACGAGTTTGATATAATTCTGAATATGGATTGGTCGACTTTGCACAATGTTGTTGTAAACTGCAAATGAAAGACTATTAAATGATGAGATTAATCTGATTGAGTCTAATGATCTGAATGGTTTACTGGTAGTGATATCTTCAATGTTAGCTCAGAAATATCTGAAAAAGATTTGTGAAGCTTACTTTATTTATGTGCTTGATTCTAAAGAAACCGAAAAGAAAATTGAATCAGTACCAGTTGTGTGTGTGTATCTGGATGTGTCACCTAAAGAATTATTGGGTTTGCCACCTACACAAGAAGTAGAAATTGGTATTGAGTTAATGCCGGGAATGACTCCGATATCGATAACTCTGTACACAATGGCACCTAATGAATTAGAAGAATTGAAAGTTCAGTTGTAAGAGTTGACAGATAGAGGTTCCGCGCGATCGAGTTTCTCTCCTTGGGGTACACTAGTTTTATTTGTGAAAGAGAAAGACGAAACTATAAGAATGTGTATCAGTTATAGCTAGATCAATAAGGTGACTATAAAGAATAAATATCCTTTGCCACGGATTGACAACCTATTTGATCAACAAAAAAGGGCTAAAGTGTTTTCAATGATAGATTTGAGATCAGGTTACTATCAGTTGCGAGTTAAAGACACTGATGTGCCAAAGACTACTTTTCGAACAAGGTACGGATATTATGAGTCTCTGGTTATGCCTTTCGGACTTACTAATGCACTACTGTATTCATGGATTTGATGGATGGAATTTTCAGACAGTATCTGGATCAATTTGTGGTTGTGTTCATTGATGACATTTTGATCTATTTCCATGATGAAACCGAGCATGCTGAACCTTTGAGACTTGTGTTACAGATTTTTCAAGATAAACAGTTGTATGCAAAGTTCAGCAAATGTGAGTTTGGTTACGTGAAGTTAGTTTTCTCGGACATGTTATATCAGCATCGGGTATTCGAGTTGATCCGAGTAAAATTTCAGCTATACTTGATTAGAAACCTCCGAGAAATGTTTCTTAAGTTTGAAGTTTTCTAGGACTTGCTGGTTATTATAGATGATCAGTGAAAGGTTTCTTTATGATTGCAACCCCGGTGATGAAGCTATTATAGAAAGATGCTAAGTTCAAGTCATCAGAAAAGTGCCAGAAAAATTTTGATCAGTTGAAAGCCTTTTTGACTGAAACTCCAGTGCAAATTCAGACAGAATCGCTTAAAGAGTTTGTTATCTATATTGATGTATCTTTAAATGGTTTGGGCTGTGTTTTGATCCAAGAAGGCAAAGTTATAGCTTATGTCTCGTGACAGTTAAGCCGCATGAAAAGAACTATCTGACACACGACCTAGAATTGGTAGCTATTGTGTTTGCATTAAAGATATGGCGTCACTATCTGTTCGGTGAGAAATGTCATGTTTATTCTGATCATAGGAGCCTAAAATATTTGATGACTCAGAAATATTTGAATTTGAGATAGCATCGATGATTAGAGCTGTTAAAGAACTACAAGCTTGTGATTGATTATCATTTGGAAAAGGCTAATGTTCTTGCTGATGCTCAAAGCCGAAAATCACTATTTTCTTTGCATGCAATGAATACGCATATGGTTATGTCTGATGATGGTTCGATTATAGCGGAGTTAAAGGCAAGACTGTTATATATTCAATAGGTTTGCGATTGTAATCGCTCGAATTAGACCTTAGCCAGAACAATGGTTTTAGGACCACGAATCTGAGTCAGAAAAATGTTTTAATATTATATTTCATGCTTAAAATATGTGAATTGATATGTGTGAAATTTTCGTGTGAAAATTTTATCATTTGTATGCTTGATTTAATTAAAAGGACTTAATCGCGTAAAATAAAAATTTGATGGTTATTTGTAAAAAGGGCTAAATTGTTGTTGTTCTTTTAATAGGGAGGTTTTAAAATGAAATTAGACCAAATGGCTATAGCATTGACTGCTTTGGACATGTATTATATAGTTTTATTATTATTTTATAAAGGTTAATTTAGTAAAACAAATAATATTATATGTTACAATAAACATAAACTAAAACCAATTGCATATATTTTCTTTTCATGACCGAAACCTGAGAAAGTAGATGGGTTTTGAAGCTTTCAAATGTTTAGCCACCTTCCAAGCTTGATTCAAGTTTGTTTTTACTCGGTTTTTGATGATTTTTACGTTTTTGATATCGTTGCTTCGAGTACTAGCTAGCTCATGCTTGAATTTTTGAATTGGTTGTGTATTTTGTGATTTACCATTGATGAGAGCTTGTTGTTTTTGTTATTTGATGATGAAAAATAAATATTTAATGTTAGATTATCATGTTTTATTAAGTGATTTTTGATAAAAATGCTTATTAAGGACTGAATTTGAGAAATTTGTAAATTGAGTGGTTAAAATGTGAAATAAATAAAATTAATGGGCTGCTAGGGACCTAAGGTAAATTCGGCCTATCATGTGCATAGTGAAATTATGAGTATTTTTTGTTGTTTTGAAATAGGGACTAAATTGCAAAAAATGTGAAATGTCAGGGGCAAAATTATAATTAGCCCATTTATGTGTTTTTGGATGAATTTGATTAAATATATGATTAAATAAATTGAATTTGTATTGAATTAGATCAAGAAATATAGAAACCGAATTTCGACCGGGGAAAAACCAAAGTTGTTGACTAGTCGTCCCGTTCCGATTACAGTTGTTCGAGGTAAATTTGTAAGCAAATAAATGTTGTGAATTTTGAATATATGTGAATGTGAAATGATGATTTGAATTTATGAGTTTATATATAAATAACTGAATGTGTATATATATATATATATTTGGGAACTACGTTTACAAGTTCATTTCGACTGAGTTAGGACGTTCGAAAGCCCCGTATGAACCTTCAGACTAGCTAGGATACATATGTCATGACATAGGATTTTGATATGTGATGTGCGAGTAAGACCATAGCATTGATATGTGACTCCGATTTATGTGTGCGAGTAAGACCCTATTTGGGACAATGGCATCAACAAGTGAGTACATGTAAGACCACGTCTGGGACGTTGGCATTGTACAATATATGTGATTATCCGAGTGTCCTATCCAATTTCGAATGGTTCAATGGGCAAAGATAAGTTGTGTACAAATGTATAAATCAGGCTAAGTGACCAGGTATGTGATAGTTGATTACCTATTTGAAAGTAAGTTAAGTTGATTATTTGATATGTGATACAGACATATGTATGATGTTAGTTTGAATTTGTGAGTAATTGTGAAGTATATTTGGCCATAAGTTAAGTGTAATTACATGGTATTAAGGTTTGATACATGAGTATATGTAAACAAGTGTTTAATGATTCGGCTTTATGCATTGATAATATGATTTTAATAATGTATGATACTTTGGTATAGACATATGTATAGTCGGCTACATGACAAGTATAAGTATGAGATATTAAAGTTTGATTCAGGAATATATGTTTATGGGTGTATATATATTCGACAATATAATGGTACTATGGTTTTGAAATTGAATGTTACCTCAAAAATAGATACAGTACATTCATCCAAAGGTTGAGTATAGTGATATCATATTTTGACCTTTGTGCAAACTTATATAAATGATTATGTACATCCTTAATGATATAAAGTAAGAATAATTATGAAATGGTTCATGAATATATTTATATGAGTTTATGTATATTCGGTTAATTATTGACATTGTGGCTTTGGGAATTTGAATGATATATTAAAATTAGTTGTATGGATATTTGGCAAAATAAAAGTATATGTATTATATGAAACTATAAGTTTGAAGTTAAACGTGATTATGATAGTATAAATTGGTTTGGTAATTGAATTGTTATTGTCATTGAGTTATCTATTTGCTTATAGCTTACTAAGCTCTCAAAGCTTGTTCTGTATGTTTTTCCTACGTTTATAGATTTTCGAAGATCTGCTCGGGTTGGAAGTCAATGGAGACAACATCACACTATCCGGTTATCTTTTCAGTAAATAATGTTTTGAGACTTGATTATGTGGCACGTATAGGCTAGTCTTGGAGTTAATTATTTTGAATGAGTATGTATTTAAAGCCATGCGAAAATGGCTTGCTTATTATGCTTAATTTTGGTTTTACATGTTCTTAATTAAAATGTTTGATGAGTTTGGTTTTGGTAATCGGTTTAATAGTTAGCTCATTTTGGAAATACGAAATGTGGTATAATTAGAGTGATGGATTATGGTATATTAACATAATAGGTTCGATTGCTAAGTGGTAAGTAACGAATATGTTTCATGATTGTTTTGGTTGATTGTTTTGGTATGGATTCAAATGGTAAATGATGGTAATGATTAAGTATGTTTTGGATTAGTTTTAATGGATAGTTAAAAATGTCAAGTTATTGCTAATACCAATATAGGTATACATTCATGTGGGGTTGTAAATCTGAATATGATATTTAATTCAATTTGATATGGTTATGATATTAATAATGGTGAGATCGAAATAAAGATTAGTTAATAGGATAAAATCAAGTTTAGGTATATTAATATAGATATGAATTAGATGCACATTAGAGTGTTATTTGTGTTCAAGTGTTAAGTATGGCTTTTATTTTTATGATAAATTGTGCACTTGTATATATGCATCATTAGTGTGTTCGGCCATGTTATAATGTATTTAAGTTTCATATGTGATAGCATAAATAATTTATGTAATATGATTCAATTGGTTTTATTATAAGCTTGTGCAGAAGTTATCAAATGATATGTTTGATATACAATTAATGAGACAGAAATTGGCATATATTCAAAGTATGAAGTGTATTGATATATGATGGAATATGATTTAATTATGAAAATGGCATTAATGTGATGGAGATAGGGAATTGAATATTGGAAGTGTTAAATATGCGAACATGTCTTTAATATATATGCAAGTTTGATTCGAATTTATTAATTATGGAAAATGATCAGTTGGGTTTTGATATATGTTCAAACTGAATTAGTTGGAATTTTTGAAAATTGCTTATTTGCTATACATGTTCAGTAAGGTATGATTATTTCTGAATTTGAATCATGACTCATGTGTATGAATTTATAATAAGTGAATTGTGGATATCTAAATTTGATAAATTTTAAATGTTTAGTAATTCTTTGGTGTATGAAAGGTGAGGAATGATTGTACTGAATAGTGTTTTATACAGTAATGACTTATAAACCTAGTCCGGTAACAAATACGGGTTAGAGGTGTTACATTTGATTGGTATCAGAGCTATGGTTTAGTCAGTTCTAGGACTACCGTAGCGTATGTGAGTGTAGCTATACATGCCACATTTAACCTATGATAGTGTGATATCTCCCAACTCTGACGAAAATTATTTTGATGAGACATATAAGTTTTCCAACCGAGCTAATTCTGATAGTACGGAATATGTATTCAAAAAGTTTGAATGGAAATGTTTGATTATGAGTTGAAACTCATAAAGGTATGGATAAAAGAGTATGGCGTTTTGATATAGATAAATGTTATAATTATATGATTATATGAGTTATGATATTTGGAATATGAGTGTTGTATGAAATGCTTTGATCGTGAATCAGTGATTTGAGATGGCATATGAACTATGTGTTAAGAACAAAAGTGATTAAAAGCAAATTTTTATTAAATGATTTAAGAATGTGAAATTAGTAATGAACTAGTTAGTTGTGATAGTATGTGTTTTGTGCATTTATGTGTAAGTTAAATTTGAGGCTTTATTACCCTCACCCCCTTATTTGTAAAATGTTACAATGAGATCTGTAACAATTGGGTTGAATAAGCCTACGAGTGTGGAATTATAGAAGTTTATGTTCGGAATATTAATAATATTGTTAGAAAAGTGAATGAATCAGCAAATGAAGATAGTATAAAAAAAACATTGGATAGTTCTAAAGAATGTTCAGGTTATGTGACGTCACTATTAAAGAAGAAGTTATCTTCGATCAAATGACTTATTCAGGTATGTTATCTAAGGAAAATATTAGCTAAAAGCTTTTCTGAATTGATTTCTGTTAGTGAGGGGATAATGTGAAAATTTCTGATAGCAGAATTAGATAGTTGAAATAATGATTGAATTGTATTGATGGCTGAGTGCAATGGTTATAGTCGAGCAGTTACTATGATTTCTTCTCGGCATTTTATGTGTACATTTATTCTCAGAAGTATATGTGACTATTTAATTTCAGAAAGAATTCATATCGTATGAGAACATTAGCTAAATATATCAATAGATGAAAGCATCGTAGATCTATTTGAGGTTATGTTCAATATTGCCCTGTTTTCTCTGTTATTTATTTTCTTATGTGGATATGAAAATTAAAACTCTATATGATGCTAATATTCTGTTTCTATTGGCTATTGTTCTGTTGAATATAAGCGAAAATGGTATTGCTTCTGTTATAGTGGATTTCAGTATTTATGAGTGATGTCGTTCTTTCTGGAAAATTTCTAGGATATCATCAGAATTGTTATCATTATATATAGGTTATAATTTTTTGAAATCCTGTGTGGCTTCATACATTGAAATTTCACTATTCTAGTTTTCTTATGATTCTATTTGATTATCTATATGGGATAACTATTTGACGGAAATGGCTATATCTGTTATAATCATAATTTCTGTTCTGAAGATTTGGGAAGTACTGCAGTACTGTTATTAGAGTGATAAAAGTTGTGTTTCTACATTGATTGCTTTTCAAATCATATTTGATTTTCTTCTAGGTTTAGATACTTTATCAATAGTCGGGATATTATCTATTGTTGTGGGTTATATGAATATGATCTATGATTTATGATCTATGTTTTGCTTGATTGTTAAATGTGTTATTATGTCTGGTAATATCTCTTAACCTTACTCTGGCGATGGATACGGGTTAGGGGTGTTACATTCTGTTTCCCAAAATTAAGGTGCAGGGGACACACGGCCAAAGCACCTGCCTAGGGGACAGGTTGTGTGTCACAGACGGCTTAGACACACGCCCATGTGTCTACCCGTGTGGACACAATAAAAGCTATTTGCCACCCTTATTCACACATACACATACACCAATTTAATGGCACAAAAGATAATATACTTAGGCAACCAAAACACTCACAATTATGACCAACACATGCTAATACAATAGCAACATCTATCATACTCACAACATTTATTTTGCCCTAAATCAATCATGCAAATTTCACATTCATTAAGCCTAAATTTACTACTTTCAATGCACCTAATTGTGCACAAATTTATCATCTCATCAACATATCACATTTCTAAACATTTCACATTCATGCTATGAATCACATTCCATCATTCGCCAAGCATAGCATGACCATATCACCAAAGACATTGGCACATATATGAATATACTTAGGCTTACAACCATGTTAGCCAAAATAAGCCAATTTACACGGCCAAATATCAAATCAAGCCTTTGACTATTACAAGCCAATACATTGGCTAAAATCATAATGACGCATATAACAAAATCACCAAGTCCCTATACATGTCATACTTTCAAAATACTAAGATCATCAATACCAAAAAATGAGAGTTTGATAGTGTGATTCGAACCTCCGACGATCTTCGATCCGAGATAGCTTGGTGACACTATAAAACATGGA
The DNA here is from genome assembly GCF_025698485.1 of Gossypium arboreum. Classification (NCBI taxonomy): domain Eukaryota; kingdom Viridiplantae; phylum Streptophyta; class Magnoliopsida; order Malvales; family Malvaceae; genus Gossypium; species Gossypium arboreum. Next base: position 106,276,577 of record NC_069077.1, read on the forward strand.
AAATACATAGAGTAAGCTATATAGCTTAGTAAGCTCGTATGCAAGAAATAAGCAACCTTACTATGCATATAACATTTAAATATTATAACACAATTAAATGTAAATTTACCATAGTCTCATAATCATAACTCATTCCACCACAAAACTTACCTCATATTCATTGTTTCAAGCCTTTACTAAACATGGACTTTATGTACATACCTGAGCCATCTCGAAATGAATTTACACATATTCTCATCTTTGACATACCCGTGAACCACTCAGAATAATAATGTTGGATACTCTGGATTTTTGCACACTAAGTTCCACATACGTAGCCAATGCTACCTCAATCTCATTTCATATAATCGGTCGCTCTCGACCTATCGACAGGCCTACTCACACAAGCTGTCAGTCAAGACGTAGCTACATGGTGCTGCTCATACAAGCTGTCAAGTATCCGCAACATATGCCAGTATACTCAACCACCGGTAGGACGTACCAGACCATCACCCGAATCACATAATCACATAACACATAATGAGCCTAGCGTCATTTGTATCCTAATCTATTCCTAAGATTCAACAGGACTTCTCACTTGCTGAATCGTTGTCGAACTCGTTCTTAGAATTATACTCATTGACATTATCAAACATACAATTCATGGAATATTAAAGCATTTAAGTACAATTATTCTAAATTTTATTTTTAACATACGAACTTACCTCGGTACAAAATGGCTAATAGTTTGGTTTAGTCCACAACCTTGTTTTTTCCTCAGTCTAAGTCAGAACCTCGTCTTTCTTGATCTATAATATCAAATTTATCTCATTCAATCATCACATTATTAAATTTAATCCCAAAAACACCTTATGGGAAAATTTTCATTTTTGCCCCTAACTTTTCAACATTTTACATTTTAGTCCCTAGGTTCGTAAAATGATTTTCATTCAATTTCATCACACGCAAGCCTAGCCGAACCTATTCGTTGCTCATGACATCCCACATTTTTTATTTATTCACATTCTTACACACATTTTACAACTTTTACAAATAGGTTCCTATTTGATAGTTTCATCAAAAATCACTTGGTAAATGTTGTTTATCTAACACCCAACATGCATTTTCTACCATTAAACATCAAAATACAAAAATATTCAACATGGGTAAAATTTTAGGCTTTGATTTTCTTTCAAATTAGTCCTTGAAATAACTATATTAGGTTGAGACAACTTTAAAAATATAAAAATCATTAAAAACAGGACAAAGACGGACTTACAATCGAGCTTGCAAGCTTGGCCAAAACCCTAGCTATGGTGACCCTTGAAATTAAAATGATGAACATCTTTTATTTGTTTTATTTTGTCTTTATTAACCAAATGACCAAAATGCCCTTAATGCATAACTTTGAAATTTTATCTAACCATGTACATTTTTGTCCATCCTAAGTATAATGGTATAATTCCATTTAAGGGCCTCCAATTTAAGAATTCATTACAATCAAACAACCTTGGCTTCTAGAACACACATTTTGCACCTATTACAATTTAGTCTTATTAGTCAAATTGGACACTCTATTGATAAAATTTCTTAACAAAATTTTCACACAATCATTCAATCATATTGTGGACCTTAAAATAATAATAAAATTAACATTTGTACTTCGGATTTATGGTCCTGAAACCACTGTTCCGATTTGACCCAAAAATGGGCTATTACACAAGCATATAGTAATCATCATTAAAATATGCAAAACATACTTCAAACAAACTTATAATATCAATTAAGCATACATTAGAACCATTTAGCAAAATTCAAAAATAAGTTACATAGGTATCGGTACTGAAACAAAGTTTCGATATTTCTCTTATATGGTATCGATACTGATTGGAAAATCGATACCAAAACAACATTCTATTTTTCACCAAAAATAACACTCTAGAAATTATCGATACCTTTCATTAATTATCAATTATTTTACCCTAAGTATCGATACTCATGATATGGAATCGATACCAAATTGCAATACTGACTTCCTGCATATTGAAATATCACAGAGGTATTATTTTTATAACCTGAATATTGACACCTCTACTCTAGACCACAAAAATACAACACATCTAATAATTTAATCCCTTCCAACAAATATCTAATCATCATGAATCATTTACTTATTGAAACCAAAACAATACCAATGAAATAATTATGACATCCATCAAAAGTGCTAGAAAACTAAACCCACAAAATATCATGAAGACTACAATAATAATCAATCAAAGTCTAACCACATTGCCTTATCCCCACAGTTCAAAGAATAATATTAATACTGCCTATGCCAATACTAAAGCCTAACTTGGATCACTTCCTTGGTATCCTCGCACCGCTCACACCGTAAACACTAAATATCTGAATGGTTAGAGAGAGTCGGTGATGTAATAGCCCGTTTTTAGTTAAATCAGAATAGTGGTTTTGAAACCACAAATCCAAAGTCAAAATAATTATTTTATTATTATTTTAATGTTTACAGAATGATAGTATGTTTGTGTGAAATTTTCGTTAAGAAATTTTATTGTTTGAATGCTCAATTCGGTAAAAAGGACTAAATCGCGTAAAGTGTAAAACTTGTGTTCTATTAGCTAAAGGTATCTAATAGACATGGTTTATTAAAGTGAATGTCCTTATGTGGTAAATAGACCAGTTTTTAATTGAGTGGACATTTATATGCATGGTTAGATGAATTATAAAGGTTAATATTCAAGGTTAATATAGTAAATTGGTAAATATATGTTAGTAAAATAATAAAGAAACAAATTGTAACGCCCCAAAAATTTGGAGTTTTTAATTTTGTATTATTTGACACAAATAACATGTTTTCTTTACTGGCTTGGTGATTTGAGTGGGTTTGGGAGTGTTTGAGAAGCCTGGGTTCAAGTATTGGCTTTTACAGAATTTTTAGTATTGCTCTTAATTGAATCTAGATACTATCATATAGGCCTTATAAATAATAGTGCTTGTTATATGACGCAAAGAGTGCGTGTGGTCTAGTGGCAGGGTGGCGTGTTGCTTCTACTAGGGGACTTGAGTTTGAGTCCTGGGTTGCCCAATGGAGTAATTATTTTGTTGTTGAGCTGGGTAGGTAGTGGAGTTGGATTGAAACTCTGAGGTTGAATTGGTCATGAGAGATTGAATAGAGTTTGAATAGGTTTTTGAGGGATTTGAGGAGAGATAAGGGACAGATTTTAGGTGAGTTGAGGGGTGAGGTAGTTGTCTGCTGAAAGTGGAACTCTCTAGTGCCAAAATCGGTCATAGGCTAGGATGTGCCGAATTTGTTTGGGATTGTTATTCTTTTCAGTTTGCCAAAGAGTTCTTTTTTGTTCCTTTCTACTTTCTAGTAGAGGCCAAATATTTCATGTCTTCCAGGTAACTTAGTTTTTTTTTTTTATTGTTGGTGCCCTTTTGGATCATTTGGTTCTCTTTAAAACCGACTGTTTTTCTTCCTTGTGAGTCTTCCTTCTTGACCGATTTCTCCTAACATTACTTGCTCCCTCAACCTTTTTTCTTCTTTGGCCGAACGTCTTGTCTCTTCTCCCCCTCTATTCCTTTCCTCTCTTCACCATTCTAGCATGTGGGTACATTGGCCGAATAGTGCCTGGTAAGTTGTTATATGTTCTTTCATTATTAGCTTTTCTCTTGGTGCTTCATTCGTAGTGCCATTGTGTTCTAAAACTACTTGTGGAGTGAAAGAGGTTCTCAAGGGATTGTTGTAACATTCTAAACCTTCTACTTTTCACTCAACTAAGGGTATCTTATCCCTCGCCTATCTTGTGGTGAACTTGGAGTAAGATTGGTGTAACACCCCGAATTTGGGCCTAGAAGTATTGGGCCTTGAGTGGGGGTCCGTAAGGAGGTTGTATATAGGTATTTAATTGTGCAATGAAATGAAACAATTAAATGTTTGCTATTAGTGGTTAATGGCTTTGAGAAGTGTTGGAGAAATCTTAGGTTCAAACTTGGGCTTTAGCAAAAATTTTGGTATTAAGTGAAAAAAAAAACCTGGATGCTTGGATGAGGGTTTTTAAATTATTGTGTTAAATAAATGACACAAAAAGCCTTGTGGCTTAGTGGCAAGTAGCGTGTGGAGCATTTAAGGGGAGGCATAGGTTCGAATCCCATGGCAAGCAAAGAGCATTTATTTTGCTAACAGGGGGCGGCAAGAATTGGTGTTGAATTTAAACTCTAATGTTGGAGGGATCCCACATCAGGAAGCTAATATAAGAGTGGATACAAAGCTGGCTTTAAATAGAGGGAACCATGAGGAGAGTAAATGTACCTTTCTTGATGATCCCTTTCGCTGTATGGCGTGCTCGTTTGGGTTGGGCGTCATTAAGAGTGCTCGGGCGTGGATTAACTCCAGTCTCCTATCGTGTGTATTTATCACTACTCTTGTTGTTGGATGGCTACTTGGACGCGATGGGCGAAAGGGAATATATGGGCCCAATGGGCCTACTGCCCAATTGGATAAGTTGTTTGATTGTGTAGTAAATATTGGACTAGGCTAGGTGAATCGCATATCGTGGCTAGGTTTGGGCTAAAAGGGCCACACGAGCGTGTGGGCCCATTTTAATGAGAATAGGCTTTAGGCCCATTCGTATTGTTATCCATGTTTAGAATACTTTAGTTTACCAATTCTTGAAATGCCCTCGACTTGTAAAATTACCAAAGTACTCCGATTTACTGAATTACCGTTTTACCATCGGTTTATAGAATTCTTGTTTTACCTCGATTTGTAAAATTACCGTTTTACCTCGATTTATAGAATTACCGTTTTACCCTCGATTTGTAAAATTACCGTTTTACCCTCGATTTACAGAATTACCGTTTTACCCTCAGTTTATAGAATTATTATTTTACCCTTGATTTACAAAATTACTGTTTTACCCTCGATTTATAGAATTACCGTTTTACCCTCGATTTGTAAAATTACCGTTTTACCCTCGATTTACAAAATTACCGTTTTACCCTCAGTTTACAGAATTACTAATTTACCCTCGATTTATAGAATTACCGTTTTACCCCTAATTTACATAATTACCATTTTACCCCCGATTTACATAATTATCGTTTTACCCTCGATTTACAGAATTACCGTTTTATCCTCGATTTATAGAATTACCATTTTACCCTCGATTTATAGAATTACTATTTTACCCTTGATTTACGTAATTCTTTGTTTTACCTCGATTTACAAAATTACTAAAATACCCTTGGTTTGTGAAATTACCGTAATACCCTCAATTTGTAAAACTACCAAAATACCTGTATGGTAAAATGACGAATATGCCCTTATGTTCCGTATGGTGATGTGCTTAGGATTTACATATATTGATTTTGGATTAGTTAAGTTTGAGTGACAAGTGGTGGTTATCATAGGCGATTGATTTTGGAAATGTTTCAACTTCAACCCATAACGGTGTGTACTAACCTCTAAATAGCTTAGATTAATATTTTACAAAAGCGAAAGCTTCATATTTTAGTGATTAGGAATTAATATTTAGATCTATTTTCTCACGACGTTTAAGTTGGATTCACAAGATATGGTGTAGGAAGGTATTTGGAACGTTCTTCAATGAGTAGATCTCTTGGTAAGTATTGAACCTTCTTTCCATTTGTATCTTGTGGTTTAAGAAAAGCTGAAAACCCCTCTGTCGACTAAGGCTAAAAGGGTTTTTGGTGTTATTTGGTTTGTTGGTGCTAGTGAGGATTAAAGGCTACCGATTGAGGAGTGTGTGAAAAGCTTGGATCATTGGAGTGACTAAATCTAGTCATCAACTTCGATAAAGGTATGAACCCAAGGGCCATTGTGGATGGTGGCCGAACGTGTAAGTGATGATAATAGGTAGTTTTCGATTTGGTTTAATAATAACATGGTCTAATCTATAAGTGGTTGATTATAGGACAAATCGCATAGGAGATCTCATCAAGGAATATCGCAAATCAGGTGTGTAACGAACCCTTTTCATAGCTTAAAGCGATAAAATGCGAAAAGTAAAATGCCAAATCCTCGGCATTTCGAGGACTTGTGAGCAATAACGCTCACTAGTTAGTTAGAATCGATGAGACGATGATCGAGAACGATGGAAACAAGAAGAATGTGATTTTTGGCGTTCTTGGTAAGTTGGGCCTCGAGGGGTCAAGTGGGGCCCATTGGGCTTTCGGGCCCATTTGGGTAAAATTGGTAGAGAACGAAAATATGTTAAATTGCATGTTAAGACATTAATCTTGTTATGGATATAGGCTAAATGGGCCTAGATGACAAAATCATTGAGTAGGCCCCATTAGGGTTTTTGGCCTAATAACTCGTTTTGCTAAAATGGGCCGAATCACTTGTTTGCACCCATGAATTGTTTGTAAATCGTTAATGAACATGGAAACCCTAATTTTGGTAAAATTACAACATTACCCTTATAATATGAAAATGACCGTTTGCCCATAGGTAAAATGACCATTATACCCCTAGGGTTTATACATGAACTTAATGCATGGGATTTTGATAAACATGATATGTATGATATGCACATGATATGTATGATATGCACATGACATGTATGATATGCACATGATATGTATGATATGCACACGAGATGTTCATAAATGCATTGGGTTGGGTTTTTATATGAATGGAGGAAGTGAAAAAGGGCTTATGCCCGATTATTAAAGGGCTTATGCCCCGCTTATCAAAAGGGCTTATGCCCCGATTATCAAAAGGGCTTATGCCCCGATTATCAAAAGGGCTTACGCCTGATTATCAAAGGGCTTATGCCCTGATTATGAAAAGGGCTTTTGCCCGATTATTAAAAGAGGCTAGGCCTCGGTTATATGATAAAGCGACTAAGCCGCCGGTGGAGAGTTATGGCGGGGTGGGTCGAGTTAATCCCCACATGGTGTGTTGGTTGGTGCGGGTGGAGAGTAGAGGATGGTAGGTTGAGTAGTCTCCCCAAATGGGTTGCATTCTTTCATTGACATTATATGTGATATTGAAATGGGCCTATGGGCCATACCGTTTCTGATAAAGGCTTGCCCAAGAATATGAAATTTGAAAAGGCTTGCCCGGTGTTATGAAATATGAAATATGAAAAGGGCTATGGCCCAAGACATGTTTGAGATTGGATTTGGGCTTAGACCCAACAGTGTTATTGTTTTGGGCTCTGAAAGGGCTTGTTGCACACTGAGTTTCCAAACTCACCCCTTTCCTTAACCTTGCGGTGAGCCTTGATGTGGGGACTTGGTAGGAGGGATTGAGTGGCCACGGTGATTATCTTTGGACTTTTAAATAAGCGTAGGTTTTCGTAAATTTCCTTTAAATATTATTTATTTTGGGTTGTAATAAGGCCATTTTAACTTTCCTTTTATTTCTTTCGGGGTTATTTTATTTTAATAACTTCAAACCTGGTTGATAATTGTTCAAATGGGCTAGACTTAGGACGTGTTTTCAAAGCGACACTTATTTTCAAAATATCTCAACACCACGATTAATCGATTTATCAAAGACGTCCACTTAAACAAATTTAAACTCGATATAACAAAGTGTGGCTATGGTTGTGGGCATGTCTAGGATTGGATCCAATCAAAGAGCTTGGTACTTAAGCAGCCTTCATGGCTCACCTCCTCTGTCTCGGATACCTACACGGTGCCCAGCTTCCATACACTTTGTTAACTCAACAAAATATATGGTTTTAAAACACTAAAACGGAACGTGGGTTTTCAACTCCAATGTGGCACGTCAGATTCGGCCATAACATCTGGGCCGGGTTTGGGGTGTTACAATTGGGGTAAGGAAGTGTTGGCCGAATGTTCTATTTCTTGTATTTGATCTAGTATTTTTCATAAGACTATTTTGATTCAAGTCGTGTGTGTATAGGAAAGCATCATTAATGGACTAATTTGGTAGTGCAGATCCTTGGCAAGGAGTGACTAAGGAAGGAGTGAACCCTGCTTGCTTAATCAAGGTAAGTGAATGGTATGATTGGAGTTTTAAGTGTTGATAAGAGGGTGTGAACCCTAGTGATTTAAGGACTAACGTTGAATCTTACTTGGGTCTAGGTTGAGGGCGTGTGGAGATTGGCGTTCTTCTCTCAAAAAGGTGTGTAATCACACCCCCTTTCAACTATAAAACGACAAAAGCCAAAAATTTGAAAAACCAAAAAGTCGAAGGTACGACGTTTGAGGCTACGTGAGCATGTGATCGCTCGTGTGGTAAATCAAGCCCACTAGTCAGGGGCATAAGACTGTAGAGGCCACCATGGGCGTTCTCATGGGTTTAGGTTGTTTTGGGCCATGTTGGGCTGAAATGGGTCGTGTAGGCCCAATGGGCTCGTGGGCTCCACACGAATGAAATCCACGATACGTGGAAAATATTGGGCTGGGCTGTGTGGTTTACATAGCAATGGCTAAATCTGGGCTAAATGGGCCACACGAGTGTGTGGGCCTACTTGGGCCACATAATTGGCCTTGGGCCCATTTACACTATTAGGATTGTTAAGGCTATATGAGTCGCTCGAGGCGACTATAGGCCTTCTGATTGGTCGAGAAGAGTACCTAGATCCCAAGGTAGGTAAAATGACCAAAATACTGACCCATTAGATGTTTCGACCTACAAGCATTCTATCGATCAAACGTTTCGACCTACAAGCGTTCTGACGAATTGGTATTACTGAGGAGTGAAGGGCACAGAACATTCTCGAAGCATCAAAACCCGGTCTTCCAATATTTGGTTAAGGTAATTCTGATAGCTTGTTGGTTTGGGGTATAGGCCGATTACTCTTAGTTCTTTAAGTATTATCTTTATGTGTTTTAGGCTATTTCTTAACGGGTTCTATCTATTAATGTCTTATGTGTGCAGTTAAGTGTCAGGGTACGTGTGATCGGCTTTAACCAATCTAGGTGTAGTTAGCCATACTCCTTCCAGTCAAGGCTTTAGATGTGAACAGTTCCCTCGACTTCACGAAGAGGTGTGTAACCGTATGCCTTGTTTTGATAATCAGCTGAAAAGTCGAAAATGTGTGTGTTGTTTACTCTGCTATGACTGTAGATCAGCAAAATGCCGAAAAGCCAGAAATATGGCGTATGATGCCAAATGAGCGTGCGATCGCCTGTATGGTGAACCAAGTCACGGAATGTGGGTGTACGACGAGGAAGGCCACCATGAGTGAATCCGTGCGCTTAGGCCGTAGTGGGCCACGAAATAGGCCGAATAGGCCCAATGGGCCCGTGGGCCTGCTTGTGTCAAATCAGCTAATAGGTGGAATATGGTTGGGCTTGTCATGTCGCGTACATGGCATAGGCCATTCTGGGCCACGTTGGGTCGGACTGGGTTGTGTGGGCCTCATGGGCTTGTGGGCCCACATGGATAAAATGTATGTTATGTGGTAAGTTTTGGACTGTGCTACGTCATTCGTATAGCCGTGAATAGTTCTGGCTTAAATGGGCGTATGGGCCCAATGGCCCCGTAGGCCCACATGGGTAAATTTCACTGTTAAGCGGGAAGAAGATAGACTTGTCATGTCGCACACATGGCTTAGGTTTTTTTGGTCCTCGATGGGCCGTGCAGGCCTAATGGGCTCGTGGGCACACACGGATAAAATCTGTGAAAAGTGACTATTAATGAACCGGGCTATGGCGTACACATAGCCGTATCTAAATTTGGGCTAAATGGGCCACACTAGCATGTGGGCCAACTTGGGTCGAGTAATGGCCTTAGGCCCACTTGCACGTTATGTTTGTTTAGGTTACTTAGGTCGTTCAAGGCGAAAATGGACTTTCGGTTGGGTCGTTAAGACCCTTGCTTTGTAAAATTACTGAAATACCCCCGATTTGTAAAAGTATTAAAATACCCCCGGGTTGTAAAATTACCAAAATACCCTCGATTTGTGAAATTACCGAAATACCCCTGTAGGGTAAGATTACTGAAATACCCTTGTAGGGTAAAATGATCGTTTTGCCCTAAAGAGTAAAATTACTATTTTGCCTTGTGGATAAATGACTGGCTTGGGCTACGACTGATTTGACTGTGAATGTATGACTGCGTTTTAATTGACTTGACTGTGGTTGTATGACTGATATGCTTTTAATATATGTTTAAATGACTGTTACTGAGTATGGCCATTCTGCTACACGTGTGATGATTGAGCATAACATATTGCATGGGGTTGGGATATTGATATGGAGGAAGTTCTTTTCTGATAGGATTGTACGGGTCGCACTAGATGGCTGTGGACCTACTATTGATCTGTTAAGGTCACACAGGTTGCATAAGACGACTGTGGACTGACAGACAGCTTAAAGCTGCGTAATCTGATTATGGCTCTGTGCCAACCTAAGAATGGCTCTGTGCCATCTTGACTACGGCTTTGTGCCAAATGTATTTACCCATGGCTATGTGCCTAACATACTTATTGATGACTCTGTGTTAATCATATTTACCCAAGGTTGTGTGCTAGTTATATTACCGTCGCTGATGGCTATGTGCCAAACATAATACAGTTATTGATGGCTTTGTGCCAATTATAATACCGCTATTGAAGGCTTAGAGCCGTATATATACTAGCAGCTTTACTGCAATTTTGGTTAGTGCCATAGCCAGTGCTAACATTGGTGTGCTGGCTGGGAGGGTCGATTTTATCCCCACGTAAGTGTAGGGTTGGTACGGGTGGTATGTTGGTTGGATCGGGGTGGGATGCATCCTCATACTATGCAAGTAATCCCCAACATTAGGAGGATTAGGAGGATTACACACTAAGTTTTCATAAACTCACCTTGTTTATTAACTGTGCAGGTAATCCCCAACATTAGGAGGATTAGTGCTGCGAGAGACTCGGAGATGGCCACATGACTGCCTTTTGACTTTATTTATGTTTTAGATTCCGTTTTAGATTTTCAACTTTTGTAATAAGGCCTCTTACAGTTTCTGGATTTTAACTTTGGGTTTTATTTACTTTGATTTATAACTGTTTTTAAACAACACTACGTTTCTGCAACATTCTCGGAACTATTTCGCAACTTAGTTTTTAAAATAAACTAAAGTAACTGGGATTTTACTTAAGTTTTCAAATAAGAAGGGTTTTCAATGAAAACATGGTTTTCAAAAAACACTTCAATGTGACACGAGAGATTCGGGCCTAACTTCTAGGTCGGGTTTGGGGTGTTACAGGTAAGCTTAAAGAAGCTTAGTGAATGTCAGAGTAACCACAAAGTATACACAATATCAAAGGTCAAACAATAGCATACTATAACACGTTTACAACCATATTATAAGCAAGTCAAAATAACATATTCACATTTTATTAATCATAAAACTAACAAATACTCCTACATACAATTACACTCAACTCGCTTATATATATAATTCATTTAACAATAATTCATAAAGACTAAAAAACGTATACATGCTTTAATAACTCACAAGTCTAGCAAATATATTCACATGCATTCACAAGTTAAACGGAAATGACCCAAACCACAATTACATATGCAATTTACTATGAGAACATGTAATATCCTGATTTTGGGCCTAGTGAGAATGGTGGTTTCGTGACCACAAAATCTGAGATAGAAATAATGATTTTATGATTATTTTGAGGTCTATGATATGATTGCATGATTGTGTGAAAATTTCGTGAAGAAATTTTATGCATAAAGTGCTTAAATTGAAATTAGGGACTAAATCGAATAATTTGCAAAACTTGCATTCTAGAAGTTTCTAGTTCAAATTGTTTTGAAATATTAATTAGGAGGTCTTAAATAGAATTTTACCAATTTCTAAGTCTATGGACAAAAATTGGACATGGATCCAATTTTTGGAAAGTTTAGTAGTAAGGGCATTTTGGTCATTTAGGGGTAAAATGAATTAAAATACAAAATTAAAAGCCAATTTTGCTTATCTTCAACCCCATGGCCGAATATAGCAAGGAGAAACCATGGCTAGGGTTTTCAAGCTTCCAAGCTCGATTGTAAGTCCGTTCTAGCCTCGTTTTTAATGATTTTTACGTTTTGGAGTCCCAAGAGCTCGATTAAGCTTATGCTAGCAATAATTCAACCTAGGGTTCATATTTGGAAAAATACCCATAGGTGAAATTTGTGTATTTTGGTGTTTTATGATAGAATATGAGGTTTTAAATTATGTTAGACAACTTGTACTACTCGGTTTTAAGCAAAAACGAGCAAAAGGGCTTAATCGGTAAAAATACCTAATAGTCATAAGTACATGTTAGAGTGAGAATTTGATGTTGCCATAGAAGGGAAAAATGATCAGCATGTCATAAAACATAAGAAAATAGGCTGAAGTTTAATTTACAAGCTTTGGGGCAAAAGTGTAAATATGTGAAAGTTTAAGGGCAAAACTGTAATTTTTCCAAAATATGAGTTTGGGTCAATTTTAATAATGTGAGTCCTAATTAGACTATATTTTAAATGATAGAGCAAGGAAAACTAAAATTCGGGCTAAAATGGGGAAAATACCAAGTTGTGGACGAAATGGTAAAAGTAGCCATTTTCGCATACGAGGTAAGTTCATGTGTAAATAATGTAGTATAATTGTTATTTTAAGTTATTGATGTTAATTATATGATATGCTGATTTTATCATGAAATATATGCTTTGTGGTTATTTTGAATAAAATGCAAATTATGTGAATTATTTGTTAAATATAAAGTGCTACCGAGTATTGGTTTCGGTATTTTACGGAAGATGGCATGGAGATGTGTTCGAGGAAAATCCCGTTTGAACCTTAGGAATAGATTAGTATACAAGTGACATGTCACTAGGATATTTGGGCATCCAAACTCGTTGAGTTGAGTCCGAGTTCACTTATGGATGCGAATGTCCGAACTCGTTGAGTTGAGTCCGAGTTCGAGAGATGTAACTAGGCATCCGAGCTTGTTGAGTTGAGTCCGAGTTCACATATGGATACGAACGCCCGAGCTCGTTGAGTTGAGTCCGAGTTCACTTATGGGCGGGTTACATGGTAGCTTGGCTATATATGTGGCACTTATGTGCAAACTTTCCATGTATCCGAAATATATTCCGATGTGTTCAACGGGTAAAATTCTACTCAAATGGAGGAATACTCGAGATGAAAGGGACGTATTGGTAAGTGTTGTGAAATGAATACTTTGAACAGGTATGTACTTAACCCTTGGGTTGAAAACTCGATATAACAACAATATGGTAAGATGATAAATGAAAATGTGATATGAATGTCTCGGTGATGATTATGCAAATGATGTTTTATGTTTGCTTATATAGTTGTGTTACTTGCTATTTGCATGTGAGCTTACTAAGCATTTATGGTTACTTCCTCCTTTTCATTCCTTGTAGTGTTGACAAGCCAGCTCGGAAATCGGGAACGATCGGAGGCATGCTCACACTATCCGTATACCATCTTGTCATAATGGCTTGCATATTTTGAGTATGGCATGTATAGCATTATAATCATTTTGTATATATGGTCTTATGATATGGTTATTGAGTGGTATGGAAATGCTTGGTAATGATTAGCCATTGGAATGGCTAATCATGATCATATTTGGTGTTATGTATGCTAAATTGCTAGCTAATTCATGGAAACCATGAAATAGGTAAAATTTACCATAAAATAGATTCAGACAGCAGCAGTGACGTGAGTTTGAAAAATCATTAAAAATAGTAGAGATACAATTAGATGATGAATAAGTATGGAATTGAATAATTATGAGTCTATTTTCATATGGATGGAACAAAACAGGTATATGAGTTATATTTTATGAGATGTTTAAATTTTTGTGAAATAGGGCCAGAGCGATTTCTGGATCCCCTGTTCTGAATTTGGAAATTCACCATAAATTGTTCAAAGATAATTAGAAGTCATGATTTAGATGTGCAGATTACTTATTGAGTCTAGTTTTATTAGAAATAAACGCCATAGTCATTGAAACTCTGTACAGGGAGATATCTGATTCTTAATACACAGAGGTCAGAGCAGTCGAACCCTGAAACAGGGGAGACTTTAACTAATAAACTGTACTAATTTGCTTGACCAAAAATTCTAGAAAAAAATTAGTAAATAGATATATGAGTCTAGTTTCAGGGAAAATTTATAGAATTGGATTTAGAGTTTTGGAACTTGAGATATGAATTTTTAAGCGACTGTGATGCAGATTGCTAGCTTGACTGAAAATTTTAAAAATAAATTGTTTGAGCTGTTTAAGTAATGAATTAAGTATGTTAACACCTCGTGTTCGACTCCAGTGATGGTCTTGGGTACGGGGCGTTACATAACATACTAACATTTTCATAAAAAATAAAATCATTTAGCATATTATTCACATGTTTATGCATCTACCTCACATTGTATTATAACAATATATGAGATCACATTTAAACCATAATTTGGCACTTGAGGCTATGAAATATAAAAGTGGGCTCTATCACCACACATCGGATACAAGGATATCCAGCACACCATTTGACTCATAAAGTTGAACATATCCCAAAAAGTGAAGTGTAAAGCTAACTCTTTCCAACACGCCTGACATGCCCCATTGAATGGAGCTTAGCTCACATTCCCTTATCTCTCCAACCTGTCCCAGAGCCTTAATGACTAAAAACACAATACATATAGGTGAGTACTCACAATCCTATGGCATGCCAACTATATCCAACAGTTTCAAGAGATCACAAGGCCAAAATATCCACAATACACATTTTTAATTACTGATTTAATGCACAACATCTCTTTTCATATTCATCAATTTACATCACAACTTATACACAATGCATGCCTATCAGATTCAAATTTAATTGCATTTCAAGTGCCACAGTAATGTGCATTGAGCCATCACATATCTTACCACATGTAACACCCCGTACCCGAGACCGTTACCGGAGTCGAACACGAGGTGCTAACTGACTAATTCATTTACTCTCACAGTCCAATAAAAAAAAAATTTCCAGACAAGCTGGTTACTGCGTCACTGTCGCCTTAAAAATCATATCTTGAGTTTCAAAACTCAAAAATCAGTTTCGTAATTTTTTCCTGAAACTAGACTCATATGTCCATCTACATATTTTTTTCTAGAATTTTTGGTCAGGCCAATTAGTACAGTTTATTAGTTAAAGTCTCCCCTATTCCAGGGTTTGACTACACTGACCTTCATGCGTTACGAATCGGATATCTCCCTGCACAGGGATTCAATACTGATTCCGTTTGTTTCTATAGAAACTAGACTCAAATAGGAATCTATAAATATATGGCATGACTCCTAATTATCTCTGGTTAATTTACAATGAATTTCCAAAGTCAGATCAGGGGATCCAGAAACCGTTCTGGCCCTGTCTCACGAAAACTTTAACATCTCATAATATAATGTTCATATGAACGTTTCGTTACTTTCCTATGAAAATAGATTCATCAAGGTTTTATTACATAATTTATTTGCTATTTAATTCCATTCCTACTATTTTTAGAGATTTTTCACATCCACATCACTGCTGCTGCCAGCATTTATTTTTTTTTTTTTAGGTAAACTTTACCTATTTCATGATCCTCCATGGATCAACTAGAGTTTGTCATACACATACCAAAAGTGATCATGAATAACCATTCCCATGACTAACCGTTACCAACATTTCCATACCTCTCGATGGACGACATACAAAATGATTACAATGCTATGATCAAAGTATACTTAAAGCCATTTTCGCATGGCTTATATACATTAACCAAAATATCCTCCCGCTACTAGTCTATTCTATACATGCCATAAGATATTCCAAAACGTAGCAGTACCAAACAGTGGGTAGTGATAGTGTGACTAGTTGCTGACGATCCCCGAGCCTGTAGCTTCCAATGAGATCTATAAAACAGAG
Source organism: Gossypium arboreum (assembly GCF_025698485.1). Lineage (NCBI taxonomy): Eukaryota > Viridiplantae > Streptophyta > Magnoliopsida > Malvales > Malvaceae > Gossypium > Gossypium arboreum. The sequence goes on from NC_069077.1 coordinate 106,292,456, forward strand.
GAAACAAAGTAAACGGAGTAAGCATTACAATGCTTAGTAAGTTTTAAGCAGTGTCAACAGATAACAACCAAATTATAACATAGTTGTTCGTATTTTTATTTCACTCTTCTTTCGGGCATACTATCCCCTTTTCCGAATATGCACATCTCATCATATACAATAGGCAGATAAACTCTCACATAAAAGTGAGCTCATGTGACATAGATATATCATATGATTTCACATAACCTCTCACACTAAACCGATGTCACATAATCATAGGAATAGTCCCATAGATTGCTCTCGTGTGCATCATATATAAACTTGGAGTACATACCTGTTTAACCTTTCGCATTGCGTATATTTATAAGCAATTCTTATTATGAAGTCTTACCCGGACATAATCTCCACACGTAGTCATCGGGTCTTACCCGGACATAATCTCCACACGTAGTCATCGAGTCTCACCCAGACATAATCTCCACACGTAGTCATTGGGTCTCACCCGGAACATATTTCCAAGTTTCATGTACATTTAATCACATGTTACAACATTCACATTAGCCATTCGGCTTTACCACATATACATATCACACATATATTTCACATTAGCCATTCGGCTTTACCACATATACATATCACTCATATATTTCACATTAGCCATTCGGCTTTACCACATATACATATCACTCATATATTTCACATTAGCCATTCGGCTTTACCACATATACATATCTTATATATGTTTCACATTAGCCCTTCGGCTTTACCACATATACACATCACACATATATTTCACATTCATCACATCGGCCATTAGGCCTTATCACATATATACACTTTCACATTCATCACATTGGCCATTAGGCCTTATCACATATATATACACTTTCACATTCATCACATCGGCCATTAGGCCTTATCACATATATACATCTCATACATATTTCATATTTTTCTTGTACATCAATTTCAGCAATAGCTCATAAGCAACTCAAATAGTTTCATCAAAGTTTACAACAAAATCACCTATTCACTACAAGCAGTTTTCCTGAGCAACAGTCACTAAATTGTTTATAACTGGAGCTACAAAACTCAAAATCAATTGCCGTTAATTTTCCCCGAATGTAGACTCATGTATCTTTCATCCATAAAATTTTCAGAATTTTAGGTGTGGCCAATCAATACCAGATTTTTCTTAAAGTTTCCCCTGTTTCACTATTTGACCATCCTGACCAGTCTTCACTACGAATCAAAATTCTCATCGTACAGGATTCGAAATGTGTTCTATTTGATTTCATTTGAAACTAGACTCATTGAGGAGTCTAAGCATATAAATTTTATCTTGTAACCATTTTTGTACAAATTATAGTGGTTTTCTTAAAACTGAACAGGGGATTTCGAAGTCATTCCGACACTGTCCCTCACAACTTTAAATATCTCTTTATAGGAAATTTCTTTGCTTCCACGGTCTCCTTTATAAGAAACTAGACCAACTAAGATTTGATTACATACTTTATTCAGCCTATAATTCCACACCAACAATTTATAGTGATTTTCTAAAATCACATTACTGCTGCTGTCCAAGCAATTTATTACAATTTGCTCTTAAATTTCCAAGTCCAAACACTTGTGAACTTACCATTTGGGTTTAAGACATATCATGGCCACATCATATCTTATCAAATCAACTCATCATGTCCTATTATGATTGAATTTACTCAACGGTTAATCGCTTAAAACTTACCTCGGAAGTTGCTGAACGATTACGACGGCTATTCGATCACCTCTTTCTTTCCCTTATCCAACTTTGATCCTCTAGGCTCTTGAGCTAGATCAAACAATTTACTTCCCAAATTAAACAGTCATACGACATCCATATACATTTTATACTAGCCGAAATGTACCATCAAGATATACTTTACTCGAATAATTTACATTAGTCGATCATGTATAATGTTTTGTAACTTAATAAACTTATCATACATTATGTATTCATAATATTTGTGCAGCCAATTATCCATGGTCATACACACACAATCAAAAATGAATACCAATTTTTCATATCCTCTAGGCCCTAAGCCGAATACACTTGTCATGTTCACCTACATTTTTCAAGTACAACATTCTCATTTTCGGCATTAGTATCAAGCATAATAGCGAATTCTTCCCACCACTTCATCAATGCAATCATACCATCACAAATCAACTTAAAATAACCATATCTAATAATCAAATACCTATAGCATTGCACATTTCTCACATAGCAAGTACAACTAAATTCATTATTAATATATTTATATATATATCTAAACACTTAACTACAAGATTTAATCACCATTATCAAATCATAAAACAGCTTATAACCATCATTATCTTTAAAACACTTAGCATTTTACCCATTTAATCAAGCCAACTCTCAAGACCATTCCATCACACAAATTATACCATAAATCATACTTACAATTTCAGTTAATGCATGACCGAACTCACCATCATTAACATCATTATCAAACCAAAACCAAAACACATCTATGGGATGAGTAGAGTTTGAACTAATCATCTCAAGCATGCATAGATTTTCAAGAATCATTCAATACATACCTCATTCTAGCCATCTTCTAAGCCAAAAATCAAAGCAACCAAACTTTCCTCTCCCTCCCTTTAGGCTACGGCAATGGAGGACAAAGATCAACCAATTTTTGATTCAATTTTTTCTATGACCCAATGCACATACTTGGATTTTTAGCTTGCTATCTTGCTGAAATTCTCAAAGCATACTTCTTCTTTCTTTCTCCAACATTCGGCCAAGGATGTTCAAGAATGAACATTTTTTTCATTTTTTTTTTGTTTCCTTTCCTCTCACTCACGGCAAAAGGGGGGACAAACACACACATTGCCCATGCTCTTTATTTTATTATCCCTCACATAATGCATTGTCCCAACATGTTTATGACATGTTTTTAGCCATAACACTTTGTCCACCGATGCTCATGGCCGGCCACTACATTTTAGGGGGGGAAAATTGACATGCAAGTCCTCCCTTTTAACTACATGCACTATTAGATCCTTGTAGATTAGCCTATCACATTTCAAAAGTGTCACACAAGTCCTTTTGACTAAATTCACATGCAATTTACTAAATCGAAGCTTAAAATTTTCGCACATTCATATTCACATATTTTAGACCATAAATATCACATCCAAATAATTTGGTGACTCGATTTAGCGGTCCCAAAACTGCTTTCCGACTAGGGTCACTTTAGGGCTGTCACACCAGATATGTGTGCATTAAAACTAGTACATCATATATCATATAGAGTATTCTTACATATTACCTGTCATAATAATATTGCATTCCACAATTCAACACGTATATACTTACCAAAATTCTACTCGTTTTCGCTGCATATTTGTATTATTAGCATATCATTATCACTGTCATTTGGCATGTATATCATGACCATAACACACAACAAAATTCACAATAGTCATCACACATGTCTCATATTACAACATCGCATCTTAATAACTAATCCACAATTATTCACATAATCACATACTTTGCCAAAATCAAACAAGGGGAATAGAAAGCTTACATTCAAAACTTAGGATAGGGGTTTAGGCTATTTCTAAGCTCCCAATTAACATTATGAATCATGTCCATAAGTAGCAATTCCAAACACTCACCAATCATGCTTTTGCCTAATTGTCGAAAGCTTAAAGTAGCTTTTCCTTGTCTTCCACCTTGCTCGTAGAAGGCTCCAATCATTCCAATGCTTCACACATAATAACCTCACAATATACATAATCAACAATTAGCCAAACACTCACTTCAAACAATCAAAACACAAGCCTAATCTAATTTCTCTTGTAATCACAACTTTTGACATAGCAAACTTGAAATTCAAATATTTCAGTCTATACTTAATCTTTTTTCCTAAAACGAATTTCATTCACCTAATTATTCCCCTACAACAGATTCTCAACCATTAAACTACGTAAAACTACCCAATTCATGGTATCAAAATTTTCTACATTTTTTTTTGGCAATTTTCATGAAAATTCATTAAAACATTAGAAATCTTCAACGAAACTTTAAAGTAAGTTTATAAACCTTCTAATCATGTCAAAAAAAATTGAAAAGCACTTTGAAACCATGTTTTTACCCAAAATCCTGAAATTCATCATTGACAGCCCAATTTTTTGCTTTTATTTAAAACATGTAATTTAATAGCTAAAAACTCAATTTAAAGGATCAAATAACATCAAAAACTAATAAGGAATCGAATTGTTACCTTAGATGATGAAAGACTGAATGTTTGCTCACAAACTCGAAAAACCCAAAAACTCAACAATAAAGAAATCTATGGTGTTTTGAGTGTTTTTCTTGAAATACTATGGAGGTTTAATGTTGGGAGAGTGAAAGAAATCAAGGGAATGGAGTTTAGGAATCAAAATTGAATGAGAGGAGCTTTAGAATGCAATGGACGGCAAAAGAAAAGTATATGGAAGAAACCAGCGTAGGTTTTATAAAGATAAAAGGGGAAATTGGGTGAAAGTTAAAATTTGGTTTAGTTGCCTTTTAAAAACTCATAATTTAGACCCTTTTACGAATTAGTCCTTATTTTAAAATTAAAATTCTTTTTAACATTTTTGGATTTTCTAAGATGCCATAGATAAAAACAATTCCGAATATCATGCTAACGAAATTCCCAACAACTTGATCTAGTGACTCACTAGAGTTAAAATTCCTAAAATACCACTAAAACTCATAGGCACAATTTAGGGTTGTTACAATTCTTTTAAAATGAAAAAAAAATTCATTCTAATGATGTTGCCTCACCAGCAATAGCACTAACAACTTGATCGGCTCTAGACGTACTGACGTCTAGAGTGTGAATACTGCAATAAAATAGAGAACTACAGGGCAGTATCTGCAAGTATACGGGTCGAGTTGTAATATGGTTTTTACAAATAAGTAGGTGAGTACGCCCAGGATCGTACCCAAGGGAGGCGAGTGCTAGATCAATTCTAACCTAAACAGTAAAAGATCTAATTAGTGCTTTAAATAAATTTTAGTATGAGAACACAAAAAGGGTTTCTTAATGTTTTTATAATAATAAAATAGCTTAAAAGAAAAAAAACTTAGGAGATAGAAGAGTAGATGTAACATTCTAATTTTAGGCCTAATCGAAACAGTGGTTTCAGGGCCACAAATCTAATAAGAAAAATTTTATTTTTATTATATTTTTATGGTCTACAATTTCACAGAATGATTCCATGAAAATTTCGTTTGAAAATTTCGACGTTTGGGTACTTAATTTGGTCAAAAGGATTAAATTGTAAAAAAAGCAAAAATTGAGTTCTACATATTAGGAGTGTCTAATTGTTATGAGTTTTTAAAGTAAAGGTCCTTAAATGGTAAGTAGACCATTTTGAAGTTTGTGGACAAAAATGTACATGGTATGATAGGTTTTTAAAAGTTTTTCATTAAGGGCATTTTAGTAAATTGGTAATTAAATGAATTAAAAATGCCAAAATAAGCCAAATTTGCTCATCTTCTTCCTCATCGCTGAATGTCTCATGAAAAACACCATGGCTAGGGTTTTCAAGCTTTCCAAACTCATTTGTAAGTGATCTTGAGCCCCGTTTTTAATGTTCTTTACGTTTTTGAAGTCTCGGTAACATGTTCTAGCTATTTCTACCATTTATTTGAGCTAGGGTTTGTGTTTAAAAATTTACCCATGAATGATATGCATGCACTTTGATGTTTAATGGTAGAATATGAAGCTTGAAATTGTGTTAAACAACTTTTTCTAAGCGATTTTACGTGAAAACGAGTAAAATGACATAATCGATAAAAATACCTAATGCTCATAAGTACATGTTAGAGTGAGAATTTGATGTTTCCATAGAAGGGAAAAATGATCAGCATGTCATAAAACATAATAAAATAGGATGAAGTTTAATTTTCGAGCCTTGGGGAAAAAGTGCAATATGCAAAAGTTTAGGGGTCAAAATGTAAATTTGTAAATATATAATTTTTGGACCCATATGAATAATGTGACTAATTATTATGCTAAATGTGATATTATAGATCAAGGAAATCGAGATTCGGGCTTAAATCAGGAAAATACAAGGTTATGAACTAAAATAGTAAATTGTCGTTTCTGGATCGAGGTAAGTTCATGTGTTAATAATAATGCAATACCATGCATGAATTGTAATTCTCTATTGATATGACATAAATAGTATGATTTAATATGTTTAAGCGAATTTGATGGATGGTGTGTATGATATTGAAAAATGTAATGCTTGTTGTGTTATGTCAAATTTAATGGCAAATTATTGTTACATTAATTGAGTGTTAAATTACTATTAGCTGGGTTGTATGAATTGCTACACGGTTGTACTTGATGAGATTTCGGCAAGTAAGTTCAGGTAACTTAAAGTAAACTCTTAACATGCCTAATTGTATGATTTATGAGTGCATGATAAGTGCATTTATTAATGGCATGAAATTACATGAAATGCATCTTTGAAAATGATTTGTCAAAAAATGTCTCAGTTGAGGTTAAAAAGGGAATTCGACGGATAAACCATGATTTACAAGTGAATTAAGATCCTACATCTATTGCAGAAAGGATTTAGCCTGGACGGGTAATTCGTTGATCTTAAATATGAAAAGGATCTAGCCCGGACGGGTGTTCCTTTGGGTGATCGAGCCTCTCGAAGAATATATGTGCATTGGATTTAGCCCGGACGGATAATCCGATTAGGGTCTGAATTTAGCGTTCAGATTCGAACTCAGTAAAGGTGTTTGTTGCAATAAGGGATTTAGCCTGGATTGGTAATCTCGACATCACCTTATGAGTTTATGATATGGGGGATTTAGCCTGGACTGGTAATCCCGCCGTAAGATGTGAGGTTCACAGGTGTGCATACATGAAATGATCATTCTTATGAATTGACGGTAAATGGATAATCCATCGGAATTTCCTAGAAACTCAACGGGATTAATATGATGTATATCAATGAAATGATAAATGATGAGCTCTTCTAAGACAAATTTACATGGTGCATTGTCATGAGACTAATTTGATGATTGAGTGCATGTGATAGGGAATTATCCTATACTTGGAATGTATGACTAAGTGTGCCAATGAGAAATAATATGTTTTATGTTGAGCTACATTGTGAAAAAAATGAGTAAGGGATCCATGAAATGGTAAGTTCATGATAGGTGGAAATGATCTTATGATAATGATCATTATATTGTACCAAAACAGATTTGGACAGTAGCATTGGTCTGACTTTGAAAATCCACTAAAAATAGTGGAAATTGAGTTAGAAGCTTAATAAAATATGAAATTAAATATTAATGAGTATAGTTTTACATAAAGGAAACGTTAAAAGCAAAAGAATTCTGTATCATGAGATATTTGAATTCTTGTGAGACAGAGTCGGAGTGATTCCAGACTACCCTTTCTCAACTTTGTAAAATCACTAGAAATTTTAAAAAAATAATTATGAGTTAAAATTTATATGGAAATTATTAATGAGTCTGCTTTCATGAGAAAGAGACAGGAACATCATCTGAGTCTCGTACTACGAGATAAATAAATTTTAGTGAAGAAAGGTCGAAGCTGTCAAACAGCGGACTAGGGGAGCATTTGAATAATAAAATGCACATATTTGCTAGACCAAAAATTATGAAAATTTTATGATAATAAGAGATATGAGTCTAGTTTTTAAGAAAATTAACATATCTTAATTTGGAGCTCCATAGCTCCAGATATAAATAATTTAATGAATGTGACTTGGGAAAATAGCTTAGCTGGAATTTGAATAAATAGAAAAAAATGAAAATAGCATGTTATCGCATTGCTTATTATTTTCATGCGAGCTTACTAAGCGTAAAGCTTACTCTCTCCTTTCCATTTATTTTAGTTTTGTCAGGTTAGCTCAGGGTTGGAGATCGTCAGAGGCAGTATCACACTATCGAGCCATTATCCGTGGAGTATTGATATGTATATGTTAAATGTTTTCAAATGAGTGGCATGTATAGGGACTTAGTTTTTCTATGATGACTATTGTTGTGATTAGCCAAAGGTATTGCTTTATATTGATTTGTTTTTTATAGCCATGAGATATGGCCTATAATGATTTTTTCTTGTAAGCCTATTTATCCAAGATATGTGTTAGTGTCTTGCGATGTGGTTATGTGATTGTGCTTGTTCATTATGTATGAGAAGTATATGGCATATGTACATGTTGAATTCCATTGAAATTGTGTATGTGTGTGTATGCAAAGATGACAAAAAGGCTTGGAAATTAGCCTAAGTCTTGACCACACGGGTAGAGACATGGCCGTGTGTCTCAGCCGTGTAGAGGACACGGCCTCTGGCCATGGGTGTGTGCCTTGGCCATGTGCCCTTAAACGGTTGCTGGCATCATAAATAGAGAGTTACACGGGCTGAGGACACGGGCGTGTCCCAAGTCATATGAACGTGTATGACCACACGGCCCAACCCACACGGGTGTGTGACTCTCCAAAGCTAGAAAATTGTTAAGTTGCCCAAAGACTTTCGAAAGTTCTCAGTTTTGTCTCGAACCACCCTGATGTATGTTATAGGCTTCGAAGGCCTGTATAAGGGACAATATGCATGTGTTTGAAAATTTTTAATTTTGGGCAAAATTTGGTAACCCGATTTTGTATGTTTGTGAATGTTTATGTTCGGTAACGCCTCGAACCCTATCCCGGAGTTGGATACGGGTGAGGGGTGTTACGGTAGAGTAAATTAAATCTTAATTATGGGTGATTAGTTCGCTTTGGTAATCCCTATCGACTATCGTTTCGGGTTCCTCATCAATCAACTAAGCGTTACCCTAGCAAGATCTTCCAATCTTCCACTAACATAATGAGTTAGCAAGAACTACTTATCTTCCGACCTCACAATCCAAACAAGCTTGGGGTGAAGGTGTTCAAGAATGGGCAATACCAATTTTGGGTTAATTCCCTCCATGATGACTTCCCGGGGTTGTCAGGCCTAGGGTTTGTTTTACGTTCTTCCTTTCCCAAATAGTTGATCCATTGAGTAACCCTATAAAATAGTTAATAGATCATACCTCCACTCACGAATCCCCCATAGAGGAATTAGTACCTCATGGCTTTCATAGACAATATGAAATCGATATAAAGAGAAAGCATGCTAATTAAATTGACAATATAAAGTAAATGAAAGAGCTTGATTGTATTGAGATTAATTGTGAATCCACAAAGTTTGAATGTGTCCACAATTCAGATCTCTTGAAATCAACAAGAACAACTGAAAGAAATCTAAAACCTAAGAACAAAAGAAAATAAAACTAAATTTTACAAAGAGAATTTAGGCTAAAGGAATGATGTTCATAGCATGTGCCAAGCAAGCCTATTTATAGCTTTTAGGTGGCCATCGTCATTAATCCTAGGTTAGCTGACGTCCTCGAGTTTAAAGTTTGATTGTGCAGACCAATGCCCCTACTTCATGTTTTATTTTTGTCACAGAGTCTGTGTCGCGACATACCAGGACCTATGTCGCAAAAGAGGTAATACTCCTCCTTAAGATGTCTTCAAGGGTATGTCATGCTATCCTTAGCCTGTGTCACGACATCAAAGGCAGACTTGAGCTTTCTCCATTTTGTTCCCTATATTGCAACATCGAATCATCCATGTTGTGGCATAGCTGTGACACCCCTAATGTGACCCTAGTCGGAGAGTGGTTTCGGGACCACGAAACCGAGTCACAAGAATAATTAAGTGTTATATTCCGTGCTTATTGTATGTGGAATTGGTATGCGTAAATATTTCGTGTCTCGATTTTTATTAATTAGGTGCTAATTTATAAGAAAGGACCCATGTGCTAGGACTTGAAAATGTGATAGGTGTATTTTTAAGTGGCCTAATAATGCATGAAGTGAAATAAATGGAGTTGCATGTCAATTATCCCATTCCCTAAGGTGGATGGCCGGCCATGACAAATTATGGGCAAGGGGAAACATGTTCCCAACATGTTTTACTAATGGATGATGTTAGAAATGATAAAATAAGAGTATGAAAAAAAAAAAGTGTTCATTCTTCTCCATAGGCTTGGCGAATGTCCTAAGGAAAGAAAAGAAAATTTGTTCATCCTTTCTCATCTTCTTGGCCGAAAATACTAAGGGAAAAGGGGGAGGATTTTTGCTTCATGCTTGGGTTGGAAGAGACCTAGAAGGAGATTTGGCTAAGTTTACATCAAGATTAAGGTATGTATGAGGTTGTGTTGGGAGTTTCATGCATGGTTTGGTTGCTAATTTGATGTGCATGTTAGCCATGGCTCAAATCCTTGTTATGCCATGAAAATGGTATTTGGCCAAAGTTGTTATGGTGATAAAGCCATTGCATGCTAAGTGTGAAGCTTGATGATGATGCATGCAATGATGGATTGTCTACTCTTGAGTAAGATTTTGAGTTTTCTTTTGTGTTTAACCATGATTGAAGTTGAATGGAGCATGATTTTCAGATTCGCCATGATGCATTCATGAACATGGTTCATGCTTCTTGCATGTTAGTTAAAATTTGTATTTTGGATGGCTATGGACATCTTGAAATTCGCCATGCTCATATTGTATATATATGTTTGCACATGATGTTTTGGCTATGAAGTAAGTGATGAATATATTGGTTTAAAGAAGAAGATGTGGAAGAATGCTTGTGAAATTGCAAGCACAATTTGCCTAGCACACATATAAGTGCTTGATGCTATATTATAAGTTTTGGGCCACAATGTGCAAAGCATTAACTAGTAAAATGCATGCTGTTTTGTGAGGTATTAAGTGCAAAATTGACCTCAACATGTACATGAATATTCGCCTTGGGTAGCCTATTGAAGGCCTTAGCTTTTCCTTGATGCTCAAATAAATTGTATTGAATTGCTTGATGTAGTATAAAATGTGCATGACCATTGTGTATTCAAGCTAAAGAGTGGCCATATGACCATTTAAAACTCCTTGTCATATTCGCCATAAGCAAGCACAATGAGGTTTTAATAAATTGAATTTGTTTGAATTAGCTCAAGAGCTAAGAGGGCCACAATTGGACAAAGGGAAGGAAAAGGTGATCGAATAGCCGAAAAAGCCGTTCGACAACATCCGAGGTAAGTCCTCAAGAAGTGACCTTACTTGAATTATGTGAGATGAAGTATGGATGTGTATGATTATTGATTTATGTGTGTATGAGAAATTGAATGATACCCGGCTAAGTCCCAAGGCGAATATGCTTGTGAATATATGCGTTTGAGCCTTAGTAACGAAAATGAAATATGTATGTCCAATGATTATTGATGTATGTGTACATGAGAAATTGAATAATATCCGGCTAAGCCCCAAGACAATTATGTTGAAATTATATCCGGTTAAGACCAAGGCAATTGTGCTAGTGGCTATATCCGGCTAAGACCAAGGCATTCGTGCGAAGTTATTCTATCCGGCTAAGACCAAGGCATTTGTGCACGTGATTATATCCGGTTATATTCAAGAATCTTGGCCGGACGTGAGTGTTGGTTGCTGTAATGAATTCAATTAGTACACTCGAAAGGCCCAAAGGATAAGGTACGTTATATGTGCATTGGAAAGTCGACATGTTTGAGCAACATTCGCTCAATCGACTAATGAATTTCAGTTATTGAATTGATTGATACTTTGTGAAATTATATAATGATGAAGTGTGAAGTAAGAATGTGTATTAATGAAATGATGCATTTGGCTATGTGAATGTATTGCTGTAATTAGAGTTGATTATATTCCTTGAGACTTACTAAGCATAAAATGCTTACCCGTTGCTTTGGCTCTCGGTTTTCTAGATTTCGTCAAGCAATCGGATTTGGGATCGTTGAAGTCGAAGTCATCCACACTATCAAGCCTCCATTTTGGTATAAATTTTGGTTGAACTTGAAGTGGCATGTATAGGACTACCCTTGTTGGTTAAATATGTTGTGATGTATATATGTACGGCCATGCGAAAATGACTCAAAAAGGAAGCATGAACTTAGACTAATTGTGGTTTGTATGTATATATTTGGTGTCATGATGTGGCTATGGCTTGGAAATGGGAATGTTGGTCATATGATCAGCCATTGGCATGGTTAAAATGATCATATATGAACCTATGTATGGCAAGACTAGTTGGTTCATGGTGACTACCAAATAGGTAAGACCTACCTTAAAACAGATGCTGCCAGCTGCAGTGACGTGAATGTGAAAAATCACCAAATTTCGTAGGAATGGAATTAAATAGTGAATAAGCTATGTAAACGAACCTTGATGAGTCTATTTTCATATGGAAGAAACGAAATGGTCATAGGAGTTACATGTTAAGAGATATTAAAGCTATTGTGAGACAGGGCCAGAACGGTTTCTGGGTTCCCTGTCGCAAATTTAAAAATTTACTATAAATTATCCAAAAAGAATTAGGAGACATACCTTATATTTACAGATTCCATTTTGAGTCTAGTTTCATTAGAAACAAACGACACCAGCATTAAAGCCCTGTACAGAGAGATATTCAAGTTATACCGTGCGAAGGTCAGAGCAGTCAATCCCTGTAACATGGGTGACTTTAACTAATAAACTGTACCAATTGGCCCAACCAAAAATTCTAGAAATAAATCCATAGATGGATATATGAGTCTAAATTCAGGGAAAATTTACGAAACCAGTTTCCGAGTTTTGAAACTCGAGATATGATTTTTAAGGCGACAGTGACGCAGTTTTCCAGCCTGACTGAAAATGTCAAATGGATGGGCAAAGCAAGGGAACTTGGCTTGTTAACCCTCCGTGTCGACCACCGACGATGGTCTCGGGTTCGGGGTGTTACAATTTTATTGGTATCAGAGCCACGGTTTAGTCGATTCTAGGACTACCGTGATGTGTTTGGGGTCTAGCTATACATGCCATTAAATGATGAATCGATAGTGTGGTGATTTCTGACAATTTGACTTTGTGTTTGTTTATAGTAATGGATCCCGATCCCAACCGAGCGATAGCTGATGATGTGGAGAGTGTGGCGCCTGCTCCCGCGCAAGGGACAGCGCCGGCGGACTCTCAACCTATGGCCAGCAATCCTAATGACGAGGCTAGGCAAGCCTTTTATAGTGTGATGAACGAATGGTTTAATCAATACATTCGAACCAACACTACTGTTCCACAACCTCCATTCCCGACAAATGCAACCCCAAGACCTACAATACCTCCGGTGACTGACCAAATAAGGTCAAGTAAGCCCGATTGATAGGATTCGAAAACATGGGGCCACTGAATTTAAGGCTACGGATGATGATGATGCCGAAGCGAGCTGAATTTTGGTTAGATAACACTATCCGGGTGCTTGATGAGCTATCTGTACACCCGATGAGTGCTTAAAGTGTACCATCTCCTTGTTACGAGTCCGCCTACTATTGGTGGAGTACTCGACTGTGGTGCCTAGAGAGCAAGTGACTTGGGAATTCTTTCAAACCGAGTTCAAAAAAGTATATTAGTCGAGATTCATCGACCAAAAGCGAGGGAATTTCTTGATCTTAAGCAAGGTTCTATGTCCGTTATCGACTACGAACGAAAGTTTGTGAGGCTTAGCCAAGACTGCGAGAATGCATTTCGTCCAAGCTATTATGTGTAAACGCTCGAGGATGGGCTGAATGATGATATAAGGATGTTTGTTGGCATTCTCGAGATACGAGAGTTCGTAGTACTTGTTGAGCGAGCTTGTAAAGCCAAGAGCTTAGAAAGGAGAAACAAAAAGCTGATGTGGGAACCGGAGAATTCGAAGAGGTCCTCGGAAAGTCTCTTCAACAAGCATCGAAGAGATTTCGAGATGATGCGAGCCGATCTAGAGGCGTTCGGGCTTTTATAGACGAGGACGCGATCGACCCCTGTGACCACACGAGTCACCTCGATCGCCGGTGGTGGAAATGATCGCCGAGAGAGGGCGGAGTGTCCACATTGTGGTAAATGGCATTCGGGAGCTGTTGGTTTCGTGATCGCTCTCGCTATAAGTGTGGATCGGCCGACCACTTTATGAAGGATTGCCCGAGGATGCATGAGCAGAATGTAAGTCGAGTGCAAACCCGGGTGCTACCATCGCCGAGGTAGGCCACCTAGAAATATGGGCAATGTCGGTGGCGGTCGAGAGGATCTAGAGATGCTACCATCGGATCGAGGCTCGTGCTCTGCTAGGACTTATGCCATACGCCGCACGCCGAGGATGCTGCCTCTCCGGATGTTATTACCGGTACTTTCACTCTTTTCAATACAAATGTAGTTGCTTTGATTGACCCCGGTTCTACTCATTCATATATATGTGAAACCTTAGCATCCAAAGAAGACTTTTCCCATTGAGTCTCTTGAGTTTGTAATTCGGTGTCAAACCCTTGGGTCATTACGTGCTTGTCAACAAAGTGTGCAAGAAAAGTCCCCTAGTGTTCCGAGGTTCTTGTTTTCCGCGGACTTGATGCTTTTGCCGCTCGATGAGTTCGATGTTATTCTTGGTTTGGATTGGTTGACCATGCACGATGCGGTTGTAAATTGCAAGAGCAAGACCATCGATTTGAGGTGCGCGAATAATGAAATAATTCGGGTTGAGTCTACGGACTTAAAGGGTTGCGGTGTAATATCGCCGATGTTGGCCCGAAATATGTAAGAAAAGGGTGCGAAGCGTACCTTGCGTCGTGCTCGATGACAAGGAATCGAGAAGAAACCGAATCTGTGCCCGTGGTTTGTGAATACCGGATGTTTTCCAAGAATTGCCGGGTTTACCACTGTTCGGAAATAGAATTTGGCATCGAATTGGTACCGGTACCACTCCAATTTCGATAGCTCCGTATCGTATGGCACCAACGAATTAAAGGAGTTGAAAGTTCAGTTGCAAGAATTGGTGGATAGAGGTTTTGCTCGCTTGAGTTTTTCGCCTTGGGTGCGCCGGTGTTGTTCGTGAAGAAGAAGGATGGAACCATGCGATCGTGCATCGACTATCATCGACTTAATAAAGCGACGATAAAGAACAAATATCCGCTGCCACGTATTGATGACTTGTTCGATCAATGAAGGGAGCCTCGGTGTTCTCGAAAATAGATTTGAGATCGGGCTACTATCAATTGCGAATCCGAGATTCGGACGTGCCCAAGACCGCCTTGAGCGAGATATGGTCACTATGAGTTCCTAGTGATGCCGTTTGGGCTCACTAATGCCCTGCGGTATTTATGGATTTAATGAATCGGATCTTTAGACCATATTTGGATCGATTCGTAGTCGTGTTCATTGATGACATCTTGGTCTATTCAAGAAATGAGACCGAACATCTTTGAACACCGCGGTTAGTCTTTGCAAATTTTACGGGATAAGCAATTATATGCTAAGTTCAGCAAGTGTGAGTTCGGTTAAGAGAGGTTAGCTTCTTGGGTCATGTGGTATCTGAATCGGGTATTCGAGTCTAACCAATAAAATTTCAGCCATACTTAATTGGAAGCCTCCAGAAATATTCGAGGTTCGGAGCTTTTGGGGCTTGCTGGTTATTACCGACGATTTGTAAAAGGCTTCTCAATGATAGCCACGCCGATGACGGCTACTCCAAAAGGACGTTAAGTTCGAATGGATTTGAGAAATGCCAAAAAGTTTCGATCAACTGAAAACTTATTTGATGAAGCCCCAATTCTAGTGCAACCCGAGTCCAAGCAAGGAGTTTGTCATCTATAGCGACGCCTCTCTACTTGGGTTAGGTTGCGTATTAATGCAAGAAGGTCGAGTTGTGGCCTATGCGTCGAGGCAATTAAAGCCACATGAGAAAAATTATCCGACTCATGATCTCGAATTGGCCGCCATCGTATTCGTCTTAAAGATTTGGCGACATTACTTATTTGGTGAAAGGTGCCATGTATACTCGGATCACAAAAGTCTCAAATATTTGATGACCCAAAGAGACTTAAATCTGCGACAAAGACATTGGCTTGAGCTGTTAAAGGATTATGAGTTGATCATTGACTATCACCCAGGAAAGGCGAATGTGGTTGCGGATGCCTTGAGTCGTAAATCGTTATTCACTTTACGAGCGATGAATGTGCACTTGTCTGTCCGATCCGACAGTGTGTTAGTGGCTGAATTGAAAGCCAAACCATTATTGACACACCAAATTCGAGAAGCTCGGAAAGTCGACGACGAGTTGGTTGCAAAACGGCTGCGTGTGTTCGAACAAGGACTCGGAGTTTCAAATCGACGATGACGATTGTTTGAGGTTCAAAAGTCGTCTGTGTGTCCCAAAGAATTGAACTCATTTCGATAATTTGAATGAAGCCCATTGTAGCCAAATGGCAATCCACCCGGGGAGTACGAAGATGTACAATGATTTGAAACGTCGGTTTTGGTGGCATGGTATGAAGCGAGACATCTCCGACTTTGTTTTGAGATGTTTAATATGTCAACAAGTGAAAGCGGAACATCAGGTGCCTTCAGGATTACTTCAGCCAATCACGATACCCGAGTGGAAATGGGATCGAGTCACAATGGACTTTGTATCCGGACTGCCATTGTCAGCAAGTAAGAAGGATGCGGTTTGGGTCGTGGTAGATCGATTGACTAAGTCGGCCCACTTTGTCCCCCTACGTACGGATTTTTCAATGGACAAATTAGCGGAATTGTACGTTTCTCAGATTGTGAGATTACACGGGGTGCCTATTTCCATCGTGTCGGATAGAGATCCGAGATTTACCTCGCGATTTTGGAAAAAGTTGCAAGAAGCTTTGGGTACCAAGTTGCATTTCAAGACCGCCTTTCACCCCCAAACCGATGGTCAATCCGAGCGGATAATTCAGATACTTGAGGATATGTTAAGATGTTGCGTCCTCGAGTTTAGTGGTTCATGGGAACGGTATTTGCCGTTGATTGAATTCGCTACAACAACAAACTTTCAATCAAGTATTAAGATGGCACCCTACGAGGCTTTGTACGGGCGTAAATGCCGTACACCATTGTTTTGACCGAGCTTGGTGAAAGCAAGATTTTCGGGTGGATTTGATTAGGGATGCTGAGCAGAAAGTGAAAGTAATCCGTGAAAGTCCGAAGATAGCCTTCGATCGTCGAAGTCGTGACGCGGATATGAAGCGTAAGGATATCGAGTATCGTGGGTGATAAAGTGTTTCTCAAGGTATCGCCTTGGAAAAAGATACTCGTGTTCTACCGTAAGGGCAAGTTGAGCCCGAGGTTCATTGGGCCATATGAGATATCGAGCGAGTCGGTCCAAAGTGGCATATCGTTTGATTTTGCCCCGAACTCAAAAGGTTCACGATGTCTTCCACGTTTCGATGCTTCGACGTTATAGATCCGATCCATCGCACGTGATTAGTCCATCAGAAATTGAAATTCAAGCTAATATGAGTTATGAGGAAGAACCGATTCGTATCCTATCACGAGAAGTGAAAGAGTTGCGAAACAAGCGGGTTCCGCTAGTGAAAGTGTTATGGCTCAAGCACGGGATAGAAGAAGCTACTTGGGAGACCGAGAACTCTATGAGAGAGCGATATCCGAACCTATTTACCGGTAAGCTTTTTGGGACGAAAATCTCTTGAGTGGGGCGAGTTGTGACACCCCTAATGTGACCCTAGTCGGAGAGTGGTTTGGGACCACGAAACCGAGTCACAAGAATAATTAAGTGTTATATTTCGTGCTTATTGTATGTGGAATTGGTATGCGTAAATATTTCGTGTCTCGATTTTTATTAATTAGGTGCAAATTTATAAGAAAGGACCCATGTGCTAGGACTTGAAAATGTGATAGGTGTATTTTAAGTGGCCTAATAATGCATGAAGTGAAATAAATGGAGTTGCATGTCAATTATCCCATTCCCTAAGGTGGATGGCCGGCCATGACAAATTATGGGCAAGGGGAAACATGTTCCCAACATGTTTTACTAATGGATGATGTTAGAAATGATAAAATAAGAGTATGAAAAAAAAAAAAGTGTTCATTCTTCTCCATAGGCTTGGCCGAATGTCCTAAGGAAAGAAAAGAAAAATTTGTTCATCCTTTCTCATCTTCTTGGCCGAAAATACTAAGGGAAAAGGGGGAGGATTTTTGCTTCATGCTTGGGTTGAAAGAGACCTAGAAGGAGATTTGGCTAAGTTTACATCAAGATTAAGGTATGTATGAGGTTGTGTTGGGAGTTTCATGCATGGTTTGGTTGCTAATTTGATGTGCATGTTAGCCATGGCTCAAATCCTTGTTATGCCATGGAAATGGTATTTGGCCAAAGTTGTTATGGTGATAAAGCCATTGCATGCTAAGTGTGAAGCTTGATGATGATGCATGCAATGATGGATTGTCTACTCTTGAGTAAGATTTTGAGTTTTCTTTTGTGTTTAACCATGATTGAAGTTGAATGGAGCATGATTTTCAGATTCGCCATGATGCATTCATGAACATGGTTCATGCTTCTTGCATGTTAGTTAAAATTTGTATTTTGGATGGCTATGGACATCTTGAAATTCGGCCATGCTCATATTGTATATATATGTTTGCACATGATGTTTTGGCTATGAAGTAAGTGATGAATATATTGGTTTAAAGAAGAAGATGTGGAAGAATGCTTGTGAAATTGCAAGCACAATTGCCTAGCACACATATAAGTGCTTGATGCTATATTATAAGTTTTGGGCCACAATGTGCAAAGCATTAACTAGTAAAATGCATGCTGTTTTTGTGAGGTATTAGTGCAAAATTGACCTCAACATGTACATGAATATTCGGCCTTGGGTAGCCTATTGAAGGCCTTAGCTTTTCCTTGATGCTCAAATAAATTGTATTGAATTGCTTGATGTAGTATAAAATGTGCATGACCATTGTGTATTCAAGCTAAAGAGTGGCCATATGACCATTTAAAACTCCTTGTCATATTCGGCCATAAGCAAGCACAATGAGGTTTTAATAAATTGAATTTGTTTGAATTAGCTCAAGAGCTAAGAGGGCCACAATTGGACAAAGGGAAGGAAAAGGTGATCGAATAGCCGAAAAAGCCGTTCGACAACATCCGAGGTAAGTCCTCAAGAAGTGACCTTACTTGAATTATGTGAGATGAAGTATGGATGTGTATGATTATTGATTTATGTGTATGAGAAATTGAATGATACCCGGCTAAGTCCCAAGGCGAATATGCTTGTGAATATATGTGCGTTTGAGCCTTAGTAACGAAAATGAAATATGTATGTCCAATGATTATTGATGTATGTGTACATGAGAAATTGAATAATATCCGGCTAAGCCCCAAGACAATTATGCTGAAATTATATCCGGTTAAGACCCAAGGCAATTGTGCTAGTGGCTATATCCGGCTAAGACCAAGGCATTCGTGCGAGTTATTCTATCCGGCTAAGACCGAAGGCATTTGTGCACGTGATTATATCCGGTTATATTCAAGAATCTTGGGCTGGACGTGAGTGTTGGTTGCTGTAATGAATTCAATTAGTACACTCGAAAGGCCCAAAGGATAAGGTACGTTATATGTGCATTGAAAGTCGACATGTTTGAGCAACATTCGCTCAATCGACTAATGAATTTCAGTTATTGAATTGATTGATACTTTGTGAAATTATATAATGATGAAGTGTGAAGTAAGAATGTGTATTAATGAAATGATGCATTTGGCTATGTGAATGTATTGCTGTAATTAGAGTTGATTATATTCCTTGAGACTTACTAAGCATAAAATGCTTACCCCGTTGCTTTGGCTCTCGGTTTTCTAGATTTCGTCAAGCAATCGGATTTGGGATCGTTGAAGTCGAAGTCATCCACACTATCAAGCCTCCATTTTGGTATAAATTTTGTTTGAACTTGAAGTGGCATGTATAGGACTACCCTTGTTGGTTAAATATGTTGTGATGTATATATGTACGGCCATGCGAAAATGGCTCAAAAAGGAAGCATGAACTTAGACTAATTGTGGTTTGTATGTATATATTTGGTGTCATGATGTGGCTATGGCTTGGAAATGGGAATGTTGGTCATATGATCAGCCATTGGCATGGTTAAAATGATCATATATGAACCTATGTATGGCAAGACTAGTTGGTTCATGGTGACTACCAAATAGGTAAGACCTACCTTAAAACAGATGCTGCCAGCTGCAGTGACGTGAATGTGAAAAATCACCAAAATTCGTAGGAATGGAATTAAATAGTGAATAAGCTATGTAAACGAACCTTGATGAGTCTATTTTCATATGGAAGAAACGAAATGGTCATAGGAGTTACATGTTAAGAGATATTAAAGCTATTGTGAGACAGGGCCAGAACGGTTTCTGGGTTCCTGTCGCAACTTTAAAATTTACTATAAATTATCCAAAAAGAATTAGGAGACATACCTTATATTTACAGATTCCATTTTGAGTCTAGTTTCATTAGAAACAAACGACACCAGCATTAAAGCCCTGTACAGAGAGATATTCAAGTTATACCGCGCGAAGGTCAGAGCAGTCGATCCCTGTAACATGGGTGACTTTAACTAATAAACTGTACCAATTGGCCCAACCAAAATTCTAGAAATAAATCCATGGATGGATATATGAGTCTAAATTCAGGAAAATTTACGAAACCAGTTTCCGAGTTTTGAAACTCGAGATATGATTTTAAGGCGACAGTGACGCAGTTTTCCAGCCTGACTGAAAATGTCAAATGGATGGGCAAAGCAAGGGAACTTGGCTTGTTAACCCCTCGTGTCCGACACCGACGATGGTCTCGGGTTCGGGGTGTTACAATAGCGACCAGTTTCGTTTAGTACAAAGACTCAATTTGAACATTTTATTGAATGTAAATAAACTAAGAAAATTTAACTAAATCATAACAAAAATGCTTGTATTCAAGATCCTTAAATGCAAAAACTAATTTAATCTACTACACCGAATTACGACAAATCATTAATGAAAGCAATATAGCACCCAATGCCTCATTGACTCGTAGTCGAACTAACCCTAAACTCTTCCTATCCTATGGCATGCCAACTATATCCGACTCTGCCTGAACAGTTAATAGGGTATTCATTACTCAATTTATTATCAACCAACATCTAAATTGACATATATTATCATCATTAAATCATTCATCCATACTCATGATAGCATCAATCATCTCTATATGCATTCAATGACACATATATATAGTCATACACATTTTCCATATATATTCAATTTAGTATTTACTACTATCAACCAATCTAAATCAAATCAAGTCAGTTTGTTTCATCAAATCATAACTTCTTGACATAACATATCCTATTTCAGCCCAAATTTAATGTCAATTCCATAATTATTTCAAATTACAAGTTATCGTATTCAATTTAATTCTCTATCTCACCTTTTGTATTGACTCATAAACAATTAACATTTCAAATAAATATAATTACAATTATAATTCTAAATACATAATATTTTAACACAAACATACCCTATGAACTTACGGTTAAGACAACAAATAACTCTTTAAGAACTAATCAACAATTTTTTTCATTTCCTCGATTTTCTCCAATTTGGTCTAATTTTCAATCTATTCAATAATTCAGTTCAATTTATCAATTCCAAACATCTTATATCATCCTATTATAAGTATATATCAGTTTAATTTTATTATTCTAATTCCTTAAAACATTTACATTTTATTTAATCTAGTACCATAAACAGATGTAACACTCGTAACTTGTTCTGTCACTAGAATAGGGTTATGAGAAGGCTGCAGCAAGTTATTAGAAATAAACAAGTAAAATCATGATCATTTCAATATAATTTCTGAAATACCATAAAGTAATTGAATTTCATGATTAACTTACATTTATGAAACTTAAATCAAGCTTTAAGGCCTAAATAATTAATCTTAAAATCCTCATGGACTAATTTCAAACAAATCAGGATATTTCAGGAAAATATAAAAAATTTCCAAAAATAGGGGACACACGGTCGTGTAGAATGCCCCAAGCCATGTGACTTTCGAAGTTGGGACACACGGCCGTGTCTTAGCTTGTGTAACTCACTTAGTTGGGTCACACAATCGTGTTGTAGGCCATGTGCCAGACCGTGTAAATCTCTGACTTGTCACACATGGCCGTGTTGCAGGCCATGTGCTAGGCCGTGTAACACACTGACTTAATACACATGGCTGTGTGTGGCACACAGCAATGTGGCAACCCATGTCCCAAGCCGTGTGCACCTAAATGAACCTTAAACATCAAGTTTACCATTTCAAGATTTCTTGGACACTAAGTAATCCATTTACCATCCATTAGACCTATTTAAAATTCCCTTAAACAAGCTCAAATCATGCTAATTCAACCATCCTAAGTGCCCAACAAATGTACCTTAGTGGTACCACAAGTATACACTTACCACAATATAATCATCAATTAAACATGCCAATGCACACAACTTTAACTTCTAACCAATTTGTCTATCATAGGCACCTAAGTTCACAACAAAACAATATAATCTATTAGTCAAACATGTGCTAAAAGTTGTACCAAAGATATCTTCCATCATTCACATATATCACAATAAGTTATCTACTTCCACTTAGTCTCACTCTTTATATATTTACATACCGACAAGAAAGTAAGGACAAAGCAAGCCTATTACATGCCATATAATCCAAAACAAATGTTCAAAAACTACAAAAAATGGATGGATAATGTGACTCGTGTGCTAATCTGATCGTCCAACCTTCAAAAGCATGTACAAGAAACAAAAATTAACACAAGTAAGCTTATTGAAGTTTAGTAAGTTCAACGGAAAGAAACAATAAATCTCACCGAAGTAAATATAACAATCAAATCAAATATGATTCAACAACACATGTTTCCTGTCATCCACAATTTCAAAATGGTGAATTGCATATATCAATTCAAAGCTCAAATAATAACCTTCGAGAAAACATATATGTCCACAACAGAGTCAATTCAAGATGTCAAGTACATATCATGCCACTCAAAAAGTCATTAAACAAGTTATACACAATAATTTACGACTTGTTGAACAACTTACAGATATGAGTACACAAGTAGTCCAACCGAAACATGCTGGACGCTTACAAGAGCTAATCCAACCAATAACACGCCAAATACTCATGAGAGCTAATCCAACCGATAACACGCCTTGGCACTAAGTGCCTAGCCCGCAAGCTATACATCCGCCCCCATAACACACCAGAATAGGATAGTATACACGAGAGTTCGCAACAAATGCTAAACCTCAATATACTTGGGAAAAATATATAAAGTACGCCACATCAATCTCCACTATAACCCCACATAACATGCCATTATTCAGTTGTGCCCTATCTCACGTTCATCTGGGCCAAGATCAAAATTCAGTAATATTTTTCCACACAACCTTACATCATCAATAGAACAATTCATATCCATTATTTCATATCATATCATCATAAAATTCATATATATATATATATAAATTAGAAACCAAACAAACTTACCTAGATTGAGTTGTAATAGTTGTAGAAGTTCAAGGACTTCCGTAATTTTTCCTTTTCAATGTAAATCTACAAGGTCTTGATCTAACATGTAAAATTTTCCAATTATTAGCTTATATTCATATACCAATTAATTTAGCATTTCATACCCTTTTTATTTTTTAGAATTACACAATTGCCCCTAATTTACAACTTTTACAATTTAATCCTCTAACCCGAAAATCATCAAATTAAGCATTTTCTCAAGTCAAAATTTACAGCCGCCTTGGAAAACCCCAATTATACCTCTAATTCACCATCAAACCTTGAAATTTTGACATTTTAACAATTTAATCCTTAAATAAGAAACTACTAAAAATTACTTCATAAAACATCCAAATACCACAAGTAAAACTTCAAACACATATTTATCATAAAAAACAACCAATATTCATCAATGGCAACTTCCAAAATTTTTAACAGATTCAAAAACAAAGGTACTGGCTAGCTAGACCTAGTTGTAATGATATTAAAAACATAAAATTCATTAAAAACGAGACTCAAAACTTACCCATGCAAAGCTCAAACCAGCCGATTGTTAAGACTTCTCTCGATTGGTGTTTTCGGCCAACAAAGAAAAAAAAATGAAGAAGAAGATTCTGTCTTTTTCTAATTATTTTTTTTTAGATTTTGTGTTAATTACCATTTTTCCATTAAAACATATGTCATTTTATTATTTTCATTCTAATTGCTGTCCAACAATAATAACTAGGTTTAATTGCTACCTAGGTCCTTCCTCAATTAGTAATTAAGCTATTTGATCATCTAAATGCAATAATTACTAAGTTTTACACATTTTAGAATTTAGTCATTTTTCTTTAATTAGCTATCTAAACGTTAATTTCTTAATAGAAAATTAATACGATTCTAATGACTCTATAAATATTCTATAAATAATATTTATGGGTCGACATGATAGAAATTTGTGGTCCTAGAACTATTCCGTCACCAATGAAAAATGGGTTGTTATAACTCTCCCTCTTAAGAAATTTCGTCCTCGAAATTGTTACCTGAGAATAAATTCGAATACTGTAGTTTCATAGATTCCTCAGCTCCCCAGGTAGCCTCTTCAGTATCATGTCGATGCCACAATATTTTTACTAACGGTACTCGTTTATTCTGAAGTTCTTTGACTTCTTGAGCCAAAATTTTCACTAGTTCTTCAAAATACGCCAAATCTAGCTGTAATTCAATTTCACAATGAAGAATCACGTGTGAAGGATCAGATCTATACCGTCTCAGCATTGAAACCTGGAACACATTGTGAATTTTCTCAAGTTCAGAAGGCAAAGCTAATCTGTAAGCTATAGAATTGATTTTTTCAGTAATCTCATACAGCCTGATAAATCTCAGACTCAGCTTTCCTTTCCAACCAAATTGTAGTACTTTATTTCACGGAGAAACTTTTAAAAATACTCGATTGCCAAGAAAAAATTCTATATCTTTTCTTCTCAAATCCATGTACGATTTCTAACAATCAAATGCAACTTTCAAACAATCTCGAATAATAGATGTCGGGACTCCGTGTAACCTTACAATCTTAGACACATATAATTCTACTAATCTCTCAAGTGAGTAATATATTTTAACGAGAATAAAGTGTGCTGACTTAGTCAATCTTTCAATAATCTGTAACACCTCAAAATAGGGCCTAGGAGTTTTCGGGGTATTTTAGGAATTTTGGTCTATATGAGCTTGGAATTTCGTAAGGTTGGTACTCGATAGTGTTTTCGACTATGACATCTTAACTTTCAAATAATTTTTAAAAAAAATGTTCTAGAAACCCATAATTTTGAAAAAGGATTCAGTTGTAACATAGTCAAAAAAGTGAGCATTTATGTGGAAATTAAACTAGTTTTTAAAATTGAACCTAAAACCCCTCACTTTCAGCCTAAACTCACGATAGTTGCTCTTCAAACTTGTAGTTGCTGCCCCTTTCTATTTCTCTTGCTTTCTCAATCAATATTTGGTCCCAAATCACAATACATTGATTTTCTATCATTCCTAAGTCAATTGCCATCTTAAACCTTCAAGAAAAACACCCAAAAACTCCATAAATTTCATCATTTTCTTCAAACGTGGGGTTTTTAGATTTTCATCAAAACTCATTTGTTCCTTCACGAAAGGTAATCATTCATGTCACCATTGATTTTTAAAGTTATTTAGACTTTAGAACTGAATTATTAGCCCTTGAATCGCATATTTTAAATAAAAGCCAAAATTCGTACCATTAATGGTGGATTTTGGAATTTTGAGTCAAAACTTGGTTTCAAAGTGTTTTTCAACTTGTTTTAGCATGAATAAAAGGTTTTTAAACTCATCTTAAGGTTTCTTTAATGATTTCCCATGTTTTTTATATGAATTTTGTGAAAATTGCCTAAAAGATGTCGAAAATGTTGATACCATGAATCGAGTAGATTTGTCTAGTTTGAAGGTTGTGAATTAGGCGTAGATGATTAAGTAGATGAATAAAACTGATTTTAAGCAAAAAGGTTGAGTATAAATTGAGATTTTGGTATATAAAGTTTGTGATGTTAATGGTTTAAGGCACATGAGAATAGCTTAAAGCTTGTGTTTTAGTTGGTTTGAGTGAATTGTTTGTTGATATTTGACTAAAGCTATTGTATGATTTATGTGTGTAAAGCTTAGGATTCATTAGAGCTAGCTACGAGCTAAGGAAACATTAGTTAAGCTTTCAGTTTAGGCAAAGGCATAATGTGGTGAGTCTATAGAATTGCTACTCGTAAACACGAGTCTTGTGTTATTGGGAATTTAGATGAACCCCTACTATAAGTTCTGAGTGTAAGTTTTCTTTAACTATACTTGTAGTTATATAATATGCATGATATGTGAGATGTGGATTTGGAGCTTATTGCGTAAAGAGTAGTTATATATATGTGATAAATGTACATTATATATTTAATATGAATACGTTAGTGTTTTACAAAAGATGCTAATATGCAATGATGGTGCACGGATAATCGATAAGTAATATATGTTGTTTTTAAGATTTTTTTTCCTTGTGATCTCGGAACCATTGGACATAGTTGGCATGCCATAGGATTGTGAGTACTCACTTATATGTATAAAGGTTTTCGGCATTGAGGCCTTAGGACATGTTTAAAGGGATAAGGGAATGTGAGCTAAGCTCCATTCAATGGGACACGTGAGGGGAAATAAGGAGAGTGTTAGCTATGCGCTTCACTTTTAGGACATGTTTGACTTTATGAGTCTATGTGGCGTAAGGAGATCCGTGTATTTGATGAGTGATGATAGAGCTCACTACATGTTTTACAGTCCAAGTGCCATCATATCTTATTTTTTCTTATGTTATATAATTGTGTGGAATATGTTCTATGCTTGAATGACTATGTATATGTGCTATTAGAATGACTTTTAGGCTACGCATGATTTAGTACTATGTGATGCTATACTTAAGAATGAACTACTTGTGAATAAATGCATGGTTGTGTTACATGATGACATGTTTATGTTATGAACATTCTTGTATTCACTAAGCTTGCAAAAGCTCATCCCGTCATTTCAACATTTTCAGATTAGTGACATCAAGGTATGGGTGGTTTGGCCTCCAATGGAGTGATCCAAGGAAGTTTGGTGATTCTTCATAGGTGCTTCATTATTTTATTATTCGTTTTGGGGAGTTAGGCAATGTGGTAGAATTATTTTGAGACATTGACCTTTACCATTTTGATTTACTCATAGGAATTTTGTGTTATTTTTATGCTAGAATACGTAAACATTAACACTGGCATGATGATATTGGTTCAGATTCACTTCTAGTATTTTGTATTGTTGATTAAGTCATATGAATAGTTATTTAATTTAGTTCTTGATGCATGTTGATTAGGAACTATTTTTGATGAGTTAATTGCATTCCTATGCTGTATTTTTAGCTTCAGTAGCGGAGGTATTGATACTGGGCTTTAAAAATCGATACCTTTTTGAATTAAAACGTACAGGAAACAAAATAGAGATTTGGTATTGATACCATTGCTCAAGTATCAATACTTGGGGGATAAATATCGATACTTTATCTTGTGGTACTAATATTTTTTGATAGATGGGTTTTTAAATCGAGAAGTAGAATGCTCAATTGGTATCCTTTTTTCCAAGTGGTACCGATAACACTTCAGGAAATTATCAATACCTGGATATCAGTATCAATACCTACAAACAATTTTGTGGAATCTTGCTAATTAGCCCTTGAGCATAATTCTGACTGAACCCATGTTCACTTAATGAATGAACTACATGTAATATTGATAATTAACCATTTTGACGTATTAATACTTAATCGACTAAAAAAAAGGTATTCAATGGGTTACTGATTTTGGCAAGTGACCTTAGCTGAGCTGCCTCGTTCTATGGTTTCTAATTTTGGCAAGAAAGCTTTAGATAGTATATCAGGTCAACCATCTAAGAGAGGGCGTGATAGTCATGTCTCTGGTAAAGGTGTGACACATGGGACTTGACCAACTTAGTCTAAGCAGCAGAGGTGGTTAGTGCTTGTGGTTCAGTGGGTAGCTTTGGATGGTCGTTTTGTGTGCACTATGAGTGTAGGCATTTTGGAGAGTGTCGTGAGTTGAGTGGTGGATGTTTTAAACGTGGTATAAAGGAACATTTTCTAAGTGATTATCCACTTATGGTTGAGGTTTCACAGACTCAGAGTTTGACACTTGTTACTGCTCTTGCTAGAGGCCGTGATCACGGTAGATGTAATGAGAGACTGAATGGGCAGCGGATCGTCACTCATACTATTACTACACAAGTTGAATTTGGAGGTCCAACTCGAGTTTATGCTATTAGGGAGCCGTAGGATCAAGATCCTATTGATGTTATTGTAGGTACTTTTATTTTGTGATCTACTCTATTATTTTCTTTAGTTGATTCTAGATCGATGCATTCTTATATCTTGAGTGCATAGGCATGCAAATTAAAGATTCCTATAGAGACTATTGGTTTGGGTATGACTCTTATTAGTTCTTTTAGTGATAGTGTAGTAGTAAATAAAGTTTATCGTAGGTGTCCTCTTATTATTCAATAACATTATTTCTCTGTTGATTTTATGGAATTTTCATTTTATGTGTTTGATGTGATACTTGGAATGCATTGGTTAATTGAACATAAGGCTAGTGTAGATTTTGAGAATAAGCGGATTGCCTTGAGAAATAGTGATGGGATAGAAATAGTTGTGGTGGGTGAAAGACCTAGTTTTATGTCAAATGTAGCTTCGGCTATAAAAGTTGAAAAGTTGACGGGTAATGGTTGTAAGGCTTATTTAGATTATGTGATCAATTCTGTTAGTAAGGAATAATGAGTTCAAGATATTCGCACTGTTAGGGATTTCTCTGACGTGTTTCCAGAAGAGTTACAGGGTTTGTCCTCGGATTTGGAAGTGGAGTTTAAAATTGAGCTTTATCCTGGTACTGTATCGGTGTCCATTACGCCCTATCGCATGGCACTAAGAGAACTCAATGAGTTAAAGGTTCAATTGCAAGAGTTGTTAGATAAAGGGTTTATTCGACCCAGTTATATCCGTGAGGTGCATCGGTTTTGTTTGTAAAGAAGAAGGATGGTTCAATGAGGATGTGTATTGATTATAGGTAGTTGAACAAGTTAACGACTAAGAATAAGTATCCTTTGCCTTGAATCAATGATTTGTTTGATTAGTTTAGAGGCGCAATATTGTTTTTGAAGATTGATCTTAGATTTTGGTATTATCAATTAAAGGTGAAGGAGTCGGATGTGTTGAAAACTGCTTTATGGGCATTATGAGTTTTTGGTCATGTTGTTTGGGTTGACTAATGCTCCGGCCACATTCATGGATTTGAAGAACCATGTGTTTTATTCATATTTGGATCAATTTGTGGTTGTTTTCATAGATGACATCTTGGTATATTGTGGTTCTAAGGAAGATCAAGACAAGTTTTTAAGGGTTGTTTTACAGATTCTTTAAGATAAGTAGTTGTATGCGAAGTTAAGTAAGGGTGAATTTTGGCTTAGGGAAGTAGCGTTGTTAGGTCATGTTGTATCAGCAGAAGGGATTCAAGTGAACCCTAAGAAGATAGAGGTGATTTTGGAATGGAAGCCACCTAGGAGTGTTACAGAAGTTAGGATTTTCTTGGGTTTAGCTGGTTATTATCGAAGGTTCGTTGAAGGGTTTTCTCTCATTGCCACACCTTTAACAAAACTACTTCAGAAGAGCATGGTGTTTGAATGGACTGATGAAAGGCAGAAGAGTTTTGATCAGCTTAAGGCAGTTTTGACTAAGGCACCAGTATTAGTTCAACTAGAACCTAGGAAAGATTTTGTGGTTTATAGTGATGCTTCATATCTGGGACTTGGTTGCATTGTGATGCAATAGGGTAATGTTGTGGCTTATGCTTCAAGGTAGTTGAAGACACACGAACGAAACTATCCTACTTATGATTTGGATTTAGCTATTGTGGTATTTGTGCTTAACATTTTGCGACATTATCTTTATGGAGAGAAGTCTGTTATCTACACTGATCATAATAGCCTTAAGTACCTCACCCAAAAGGAGTTGAATTTAAAGCAAAGACGTTGGATTGAGCTGTTAAAAGATTATGATTGTGTAATATAGTATCACTCTAGCAACGTGAATGTAGTTGTTGATGCCTTAAGTAAGAAACCGATGATAGAATTGAGAGCCATGTTTGTGCACTTGAGTTTAGCTAGTGATGATAGTTTGTGTGTTAAACTGCAAGTGAGGCCGACCTTGCCACAACAAATCAAGGAGAAACAACTTTTAGATAGAGAATTGCTAAAAAGGATTGTACAAGTTGAGCAAGGTATTAAGGGATATTTTGATATTGCTAATGATGGTACCTTGAACTATCGAGGTAGGTTGTGCGTACCGTAAGATGTGGATTTAACGTAAGCGATCCTTACCGAGGTGCACAATAACCTGTTCACTATGCATCCCGAAAGTGAAAAGATGTATCATGATCTTAAGGAAGTTTATTGGAGGTCGGGCTTAAAACGTGATTGTAACAGCCCACTTTTTAGTAAAATAAAATAGTGCTTTTGGGACCACAAATTCGACCCAAAAAATGGTTTATTTTTATTTCATTATATGGTCCGTATTATAATAGGCATGTCCGTATTATAATACTAAACCTTAAATTTGAATTTGAAATAATTAATTAAATTAAAAGATGATAAAAAAAGAAATATCATCTTCAACCATAAAAATACATAGAAACCCTAGGTGAGAGAAAAGAAGCTTTCAAAGCCTAATTGGGTAAGTTTCCTTGTCCTGTTTTTAGTAATTTTGGTATTTTTAAAACTGGGATAGCTTAATCTCTCTATTTAAGGGTTAATTTGAAAAGTTATCAAGGTATAAAAATGGGTGATGGATGTATTACGCTGGAAATTAGAAATTTATGGTAGAAAATGAAAGATTAATGATAGATAAACAACTTTTACAAAGTGATTTTTGATGAAAACTCGGTTTAGGGACTACAATGTAAACTTATGATATTGAAGGAGAAATTTTGAAATTTTATGTAAACATGTGTTGTAAAATTTGTAATGGGGCTTTGGTTAGGCCTGGAATAGGGAGTAATTTGTACAAGTTTCATTTTCTGGGCCTAAGGACAAAATCGAAATTTATGGAAAAGTTAGGGGCAAATGGTAATTTTTCCTAGAACGTAAATTGAGTCCATTTAGATGTGAAATGTGTGAAATTGATGTTAAATTCATTTATATAGACATGGACAACACTAATTCGAGGTTAGATCGAGGAAAATAAGAGATTTCGAATTAGTAGACTTTTATGCGAACAAGTGTCGAGGTAAGTTCGTGTAACTTAGTTGGACATGTAATTATGTTAATTATGTAACACCCCGAACCCGAGACCATCGCCGGTGTCGGACACGAGGGGTTAGCAAGCCAAGTTCACTTGTTTTGCCCATCCATTGGACATTTCCAGTTAGGCTGGAAAAACTGCGTCACTGTCGCCTTAAAAATCATATCTCGAGTTTCAAAACTCAGAAACTGGTTTCGTAAATTTTCCCTGAATTTAGACTCATATATCCATCCATGGATTTATTTCTAGAATTTTTGGTCGGGCCAATTGGAACAGTTTATTAGTTAAATTCACCCATGTTACAGGGATCGACTGCTCTGACCTTTGCGCCGTATAACTTGAATATCTCTCGGTACAGGGATTTAATGCTGGTTCCGTTTGTTTCTAATGAAACTAGACTCAAAATGGAATCTGTACATATAAGGTATGTCTCCTAATTCTTTCTGGATAATTTATAGTAAATTTTTAAAGTTGCGACAGGGAACCCAGAAACCGTTCTGGCCCTGTCTCACAATAGCTTTAATATCTCTTAACATGTAACTCCTATGACCATTTCGTTTCTTCCATATGAAAATAGACTCATCAATGTTCATTTACATAGCTGATTCACTATTTAATACCATTCCTACAAATTTTGGTGATTTTCACATTCACGTTACTGCAGCTGGCAGCATCTGTTTTTAAGGTAGGTCTTACCTATTTTGTAGTCTCCATGAACCAACTAGTCTTGCCTTACATAGGTCCACATATGATCATTTTAACCATGCCAATGGCTGATCATGTGACCAACATTCCCATTTCAATTCATAGTCACATCATGACACCACATATATATATACAAACCGCAAATAGTTTAAGTTGATACTTCACTATTACGAGCCATTTTCGCATGGCCGTACACATATACATCATAACATATTTAAACCAACAAGGGTAGTCCTATACATGCCATTTCAAGTTCAACCAAGAATTTATACCAAAATGGGGGCTTGATAGTGTGGATGACTTCGACTTCAACGATCCCGAATCCGATTGCTATCGAGCGAAATCTAGAAAATTCACCATCCCAACTCTTATGTTCATACACAAATAACGGCTTCATTAAGGCCGATAACTCGTTCCATCATAGGAGCGGATATTCACACGCTCTTACTCCTAGCGCGCAAAGCACACACCGCACTTACCTTGTCATTGGGAAATTTCACAAGTGCATTAGCTGAAATTTTCCAGCAAGCTTATAATTTTCAAATCACATACCTTCGGAGTTTAACCGGATGTCGCTACTCGATCAATCGCCTTCGGGACATAGCCCGGTTATGGTAACCCGCACCAAGGCCTACGGGACTTAACCCGGATATCACGATTTGCACAAATGCCTTGGTCTTAGCCGGATAGAATGACTTCATACGAATGCCTTGGTCTTAGCCGGATGTAGCCACTAGCACAATTGCCTTGGTCTTAACCGGTTATAATTTCCAGCATAATTGTCTTTGGGGCTTAGCCGGATATCAATCAATTTCTCATGCACACATACATCAATAATCATTGGACATACATATTTATTTTCGTTACTAAGGCTCAAACACAATTATAATCACTAACATAATCGCCTTGGGACTTAGCCGGGTATCATTCGAATACTCATACACACATAAATCAATAATCAATACATCCATATTTCATTCCACATAATTCAAGTAAGGTCACTTCTTGAGGACTTACCTCGGATGTTGTCGAACGGCTTTTACGGCTATTCGATCACTTTTTCCTTCCCCTTGTCCAATTGTGGCCCTCTTAGCTCTTGAGCTTAATCTTGATGCAAACTTAGCCAAATCTCCTTCTAGATCT
This sequence comes from Gossypium arboreum, assembly GCF_025698485.1. Taxonomy (NCBI): domain Eukaryota; kingdom Viridiplantae; phylum Streptophyta; class Magnoliopsida; order Malvales; family Malvaceae; genus Gossypium; species Gossypium arboreum. The sequence goes on from NC_069077.1 coordinate 106,325,696, forward strand.
CTTCCAAACCAAGCATGAAGCAAAAATCCTCCTTCTTCCTTAGTTTTGGCTCAAAGAAAGGATGAACAAAATTTTTTCTTTCCTTCTCTACAACTCACGGCAATGGGGGATTACCACACTCACACACATTTTTTTTCATTTTTTATCACCCATACACCTTTGTTTATTATTTCACCCTAATGCACCAACAAAACATGTTTCATGACATGTTTAGCCCATCCTCCTTGTCATGGCCGGCCACCACCTATAAAGGGGAATTTGACATGCAAGTCCATTATTTTGCATGCATGCTTTAATTAGTCATCACACATTTCCCTATCATACTTTCAAAGTTCATTACTAAGTCCTTTCTTGTGGAATTCACCCTTATAACACTAAATCAATCATCATAAAATGTCATACATGAGCACACACATATTATAGGCATCAAAATAAATTTTAATTATTTTTATGCCTCGGTTTTGTGGTCCCGAGACCACCTTCCGACTAGGGTCAATTTTGGGCTGTCACAACTCTCCCCACTTAAGAAATTTTCGTCCCGAAAATCTTACCGTAAATAGGTTTGGATATCGCTCTTTCATAGAGTTCTCGGTCTCCCAAGTAGCTTCTTCTATCCCGTGCTTGAGCCATAACACTTTTACTAGCGGAACCCGCTTGTTTCACAACTCTTTCACTTCGTGATAGGATACGAATCGGTTCTTCCTCATAACTCATATTAGCTTGAATTTCAATTTCGATGGACTAATCACGTGCGATGGATCGGATCTATAGCGTCGAAGCATCGAAGCGTGAAAGACATCGTGAACCTTTTCGAGTTCGAGGGGCAAAATCAAACGATATGCCACTGGATCGACTCGATCGGATATCTCATATGGCCCAACGAACCTCGGGCTCAACTTGCCCTTACGGTAGAATCGAGTATCTTTTCCAAGGCGATACCTTGAGAAACACTTTATCACCCACGATACTCGATATCCTTACGCTTCAGTCCGCGTCACGACTTCGACGATCGGAGGCTATCTTGAGACTTTCACGGATTACTTTCACTTTACATTCAGCATCCCTAATCAAATCCACCGAAAATCTTGCTTTCACCGAGCTCGGTCCAAAACAATGGTGTACGGCATTTACGACCGTACAAGGCCTCGTAGGGTGCCATCTTAATACTTGATTGAAATTTGTTGTTGTAAGCGAATTCAATCAACGGCAAATACCGCTCCCATGAACCACTAAACTCGAGGACGCAACATCTTAACATATCCTCAAGTATCCGAATTATCCGCTCGGATTGACCATCGGTTTGGGGGTGAAAGCGGTCTGAAATGCAACTTGGTACCCAAAGCTTCTTGCAACTTTTTCCAAAATCGCGAGGTAAACCTCGGATCTCTATCCGACACGATGGAAATAGGCACCCGTGTAATCTCACAACTGAGAAACGTACAATTCAGCTAATTTGTCCATTGAAAATCCGTACGTATGGGGACAAAGTGGGCCGACTTAGTCAATCGATCTACCACGACCCAAACCGCATCCTTCTTACTTGCTGACAATGGCAGTCCGGATACAAAGTCCATTGTGACTCGATCCCATTTCCACTCGGGTATCGTGATTGGCTGAAGTAATCCTGAAGGCACCTGATGTTCCGCTTTCACTTGTTGACATATTAAACATCTCGAAACAAAGTCGGAGATGTCTCGCTTCATACCATGCCACCAAAACCGACGTTTCAAATCATTGTACTCCTCGGGTGGATTGCCATTCGGCTACAATGGGCTTCATTCAGAATTATCGAAATGAGTTCCGAATTCTTTGGAACACACAGACGACTTTTGAACCTCAAACAATCGTCATCATCGATTTGAAACTCTGAATCCTTGTTCGGAACACACTCAGCCCGTTTTGCAGCCAACTCGTCGTCGACTTTCTGAGCTTCTCGAATTTGATGTATCAATAGTGGTTTGGCTTTCAATTCAGCTACTAACACACTATCGGATCAAGCAGACAAGTGCATCGCTCATCGTCAGAAGCGAATAATGATTTACGACTCAAGGCATCCGCAACCACATTCGCCTTCCCGGGTGATAGTCAATGACCAGCTCGTAATCCTTTAATGCTCGAGCCAACGTCTTTGTCGCAGATTTAAGTCTCTTTGGATCATCAAATATTTGAGACTTTTGTGATCCGAGTATACATGGCACTTTTCACCAAATAAGTAATGTCGCCAAATCTTTAAGGCGAATACGATGGCGCCAATTCGAGATCATGAGTCGGATAATTTTTCTCATGTGGCTTTAATTGCCTCGACGCGCAGGCCACAACTCGACCTTCTTGCATTAATACGCAACCTAACCCAAGTAGAGAGGCGTCGCTATAGATGACAAACTCTTTGCGGACTCGGGTTGCACTAGAATTGGGGCTTCATCAAATAAGTTTTCAGTTGATCGAAACTTTTTGGCATTTCTCCGTCCATTCGAACTTAACATCCTTTTGGAGAAGCCGTCATCGGCGTGGCTATCGTTGAGAAGCCTTTACAAATCGTCGGTAATAACCTAAGCAAGCCCCAAAAGCTCAGAACCTCGGTAATATTTCTCGGAGGCTTCCAATTAAGTATGGCTGAAATTTTATTCGGTCGACTCGAATACGATGCTGATACCACATGACCCAAGAAGCTAACCTCTCTTAACCGAACTCACACTTGCTTGAACTTAGCATATAATTGCTTATCCCGTAAAATTTGCAGGCACTAACCGCGGTGTTCAAGATGTTCGGTCTCATTTCTTGAATAGACCAAGATGTCATCAATGAACACGACTACGAATAGATCCAAATATGGTCTAAAGATCCGATTCATAATACCGCAGGGGCATTAGTGAGCCCAAACGGCATCACTAGGAACTCATAGTGACCATATCTCGTTCTGAAGGCAGTCTTGGGTACGTCCGAATCTCGGATTCGCAATTGATAATAGCCCGATCTCAAATCTATTTTCGAGAACACTGAGGCTCCCTTTAGTTGATCGAACAAGTCATCGATACGTGGCAACGGATATTTGTTCTTTATTGTCGCTTTATTAAGCTGACGATAATCGATGCACAGCCGCATGGTTCCATCCTTCTTTTTCACGAACAACACCGGCGCACCCAAGGCGAAAAACTCGGGCGAGCAAAACCTCTATCCACCAATTCTTGCAATCGAGCTTCCAACTCCTTTAATTCCGTTGGTGCCATACGATACGGAGCTATCGAAATTGAGTGGTACCGGTACCAATTCGATGCCAAATTCTATTTCCGAACGGTGGTAAACCCGCAATTCTTCGTGGAAAACATCCGAGTATTCACAAACCACGGGCACAGATTCGGGTTTCTTTTCGATTCCTTGTCATCGAGCACGACGCAAGGTACGCCGCACTCTTTTCTTACATATTTTCGGGCCAACATTGCGATATTACGGTGGCAACCCTTTAAGTCCGTAGACTTAACCCGAATTATCTCGTTATTCGCGCACCTCAAATCGATAGTCTTGCTTTTGCAATTTACGACCGCATCGTGCATGGTCAACCCATCCAAACCAAGAATAACGTCAATTCATCGAACGGCAAAAGCATCAAGTCCGCGGAAACAAGAACCTCGGAACACTAGGGACTTTTCTTGCACACTTTGTTGACAAGCACGTAATGACCCAAGGGTTTGACACCGAATTACAAACTCAAGAGACTCAATAGGCAAAGTCTTCTTTGGATGCTAAGGTTTTACATATATAAGATTGAGTAGAACCGGGTCAATCAAAGCAATCACATTAGTATTGAAAAGAGTGAAAGCACCGGTAATGACATCGGAGAGGCAGCATCCTCGCGTGCGCGATGGCATAAGTCCTCGCAGAGCACGAGCCTCAGATCGATGGTAGCATCTCTAGATCCTCTCGACCGCCACCGACATTGCCCATATTTCTAGGTGGCCTACCTCGAGCGATGGTAGCACCCGAGTTTCCACTCGACTCACATTCTGCTCAAGCATCCTCGGGCAATCCTTCCTAAAGTGGTCGGCCGATCCACACTTATAGCAGAGCGATCACGAAACCAACAGCTCCCGAATGCCATTTGCCACAATGTTGACACTCGCCTCTCGGCGATCATTTCCACCATGGCGATCGAAGTGACTCGTGTGGTCACAGGGTCGATCGCGTCCTCGTCTAGAAAAGCCCAAAGCGCCTCTAGACCGGTTCACATCATCTCGAAATATCTTGATTGCTGTTGAAGAGACTTTCCGAGGACCTCTTCGAAATTCTCCAGTTCCCACATCGCTTTTTGTTTCTCCTTTCTAAGCTCTTCGACTTTACAAGCTCGCTCAACAAGTACTACGATCTCGTATTTCGAGAATGCCAACGAACATCCTTATATCATCATTCAGCCCATCCTCAAGCGTTTACATAATAGCTTGGACGAAATGCATTCTCGCGTGTCGGCTAAGCCTCACAAATTTTCGTTCATAGTCGGTAACAAACCACGTAACCTTGCTTAAGATCAAGAAATTCCTTCGCTTTTGGTCGATGAATCTCGATGATATACTTTTTTTTTTTGAACTTGGTTTGAAAGAATTCCCAAGTCACTTGCTCTCTAGGTACCACAGTCGAGTACTCCACCAATAGTAGGTGGAATCACGTAGCAAGGAGATGGTACACTTTAAGCACTCATCGGTGTACAAGATAGCTCATCGAGCACCGGATAGTGTTGTCCAACCAAAATTCAGCTCGTTCGCATCATCATCATCCGTAGCTTTAAATTCAGTGGCCCCATGTTTTGAATCCTATCGATTGGGGCTTACTTGACCTTATTTGGTCGATTCATCGGAGGTATTGTAGGTCTTGGGGTTGCATTTGTCGGGAATGGAGGTTGTGGGACAGCCGTGTTAGTTCGAATGTATTGATTAAACCATTCGTTCATCACACTATAAAAGGCTTGCCTAGCCTCATTATTCGGATTGTTGGCCATAGGTTGAGAGTCCGCCGCGCTGTCCCTTGTGTGGGAGCAGGCGCCACACTCTCCACATCATCAGCTATTGCTCGGTTGGGATCGGGATCCATTGCTATAACAAACTCAAAGTCAAATTGTCAGAAATCACCACACTATCGATTCATCATTTAATGGCATGTATAGCTAGACCCCAAACACCTCACGGTAGTCCTAGAATCGACTAAACCGTGGCTCTGATACCAATAAAATTGTAACACCCGAACCCGAGACCATCGCGGTGTGTGGGACACGAGGGTTAGCAAGCCAAGTTCACTTGTTTTGCCCATCCATTGGACATTTCCAGTCAGGCTGGAAAAACTGCGTCACTGTCGCCTTAAAAATCATATCTCGAGTTTCAAAACTCGGAAACTGGTTTCGTAAATTTTCCCTGAATTTAGACTCATATATCCATCCATGGATTTATTTCTAGAATTTTGGTCGGGCCAATTGGTACAGTTTATTAGTTAAATTCACCCATGTTACAGGGATCGACTGCTCTGACCTTCGCGCCGTATAACTTGAATATCTCTCTGTACAGGGCTTTAATGCTGGTGCCGTTTGTTTCTAATGAAACTAGACTCAAAATGGAATCTGTAAATATAAGGTATGTCTCCTAATTCTTTCTGGATAATTTATAGTAAATTTTAAAGTTGCGACAGGGAACCCAGAAACCGTTCTGGCCCTGTCTCACAATAGCTTTAATATCTCTTAACATGTAACTCCTATGACCATTTCGTTTCTTCCATATGAAAATAGACTCATCAATGTTCATTTACATAGCTGATTCACTATTTAATACCATTCCTACAAATTTTGGTGATTTTTCACATTCACGTTACTGCAGCTGGCAGCATCTGTTTTAAGGTAGGTCTTACCTATTTTGTAGTCTCCATGAACCAACTAGTCTTGCCTTACATAGGTCCACATATGATCATTTTAACCATGCCAATGGCTGATCATGTGACCAACATTCCCATTTCCAATTCATAGTCACATCATGACACCATATATATATATACAAACCGCAAATAGTTTAAGTTGATACTTCACTATTACGAGCCATTTTCGCATGGCCGTACACATATACATCATAACATATTTAAACCAACAAGGGGTAGTCCTATACATGCCATTTCAAGTTCAACCAAGAATTTATACCAAAATGGGGGCTTGATAGTGTGGATGACTTCGACTTCAACGATCCCGAATCCGATTGCTATCGAGCGAAATCTAGAAAATTCACCATCCCAACTCTTATGTTCATACACAAATAACGGCTTCATTAAGGCCGATAACTCGTTCCATCATAGGAGCGGATATTCACACGCTCTTACTCCTAGCGCGCAAAGCACACACCGCACTTACCTTGTCATTGGGAAATTTCACAAGTGCATTAGCTGAAATTTTCCAGCAAGCTTATAATTTTCAAATCACATACCTTCTTGAGTTTAACCGGATGTCGCTACTCGATCAATCGCCTTGGGACATAGCCCGGTTATGGTAACCCGCACCAAGGCCTCACGGGACTTAACCCGGATATCACGATTTGCACAAATGCCTTGGTCTTAGCCCGGATAGAATGACTTCATACGAATGCCTTCGGTCTTAGCCGGATGTAGCCACTAGCACAATTGCCTTGGTCTTAACCGGTTATAATTTCCAGCATAATTGTCTTTGGGGCTTAGCCCGGATATCAATCAATTTCTCATGCACACATACATCAATAATCATTGGACATACATATTTATTTTCGTTACTAAGGCTCAAACACAATTATAATCACTAACATAATCGCCTTGGGACTTAGCCCGGGTATCATTCGAATACTCATACACACATAAATCAATAATCAATACATCCATATTTCATTCCACATAATTCAAGTAAGGTCACTTCTTGAGGACTTACCTCGGATGTTGTCGAACGGCTTTACGGCTATTCGATCACTTTTTCCTTCCCTTGTCCAATTGTGGCCCTCTTAGCTCTTGAGCTTAATCTTGATGCAAACTTAGCCAAATCTCCTTCTAGATCTCTTCCAAACCAAGCATGAAGCAAAATCCTCCTTCTTCCTTAGTTTTGGCTCAAAGAAAGGATGAACAAAATTTTTCTTTCCTTCTCTACAACTCACGGCAATGGGGGATTACCACACTCACACACATTTTTTTTCATTTTTTATCACCCATACACCTTTGTTTATTATTTCACCCTAATGCACCAACAAAACATGTTTCATGACATGTTTAGCCCATCCTCCTTGTCATGGCCGGCCACCACCTATAAAGGGGAATTTGACATGCAAGTCCATTATTTTGCATGCATGCTTTAATTAGTCATCACACATTTCCCTATCATACTTTCAAAGTTCATTACTAAGTCCTTTCTTGTGGAATTCACCCTTATAACACTAAATCAATCATCATAAAATGTCATACATGAGCACACACATATTATAGGCGTCAAAATAAATTTTTAATTATTTTTATGCCTCGGTTTTGTGGTCCCGAGACCACCTTCCGACTAGGGTCAATTTTGGGCTGTCACAAATTAATTGTTGTGTTGTTTGTAATGTGATTTATGTTGATGTGCTTCACTTGTATGCTATGATGAAAAATGAAAATAAGCTTGAAATGGTGCTAAAGGGTTAGTCCCAATTGGATGTTGAATTTTGATGAATGTGTGCGCTTTCCCGAAACAAGTAGGGTCCTGCATTTGTTGTGGACGAGATTTAGCTCGGATGAGTAATCCCAATGACCTTGTTATAAAAAAGATTTAGCCTGGATGGGTAATCCCGATATAATACCTCTCGAGTATACATTATGATTAGGGTTTAGCCTGGACTGGTAATCCTAATTGAACTCCTCTGAGCATATGTTATATAAAGGATTTAGTCTGGACTTGTAATCCTGTTAAACCATATATGGCTCAAGAGAGTTTTTCTTAGTTAAGTGCCCTAATGGGAACCCTTGAATAAGAAATTGAAAAATTGTTGAATCGTACACTTTGAGTGTACTACTTGAGCATTCATTGGAATTCAATGATTCAAAGGACATATAACTCTTGACTTGGCATGAAAACCTTGACATGAAATAGTAATGACTAGATAGAATATTGCTTGATGAGCTTATCTATGTTACTTGATTTATATGAAGATTTTGGTGACTAACATGTTTGATTGAATGTATGTGCTTAGGCAAATTTAGCCAAATGGATAGAAACATGATATTGTATGTTTAGATTTGATAATCAAGATTGGCAAGTTTAATTTTTGTTATACGAACTTACTAAGCATGTAGTGCTTACTTCTTTTATTTTTCCCCTGTCTTATTGTGCTCGAAAGCTCGTGAAGGTTGGAAGATTGTTGGAGCATCGTCACACTATCAACTAGCATTTTGGGTATACTTAGTAAAATCATTTTGGTATAATGGCATGTATAGGACAACTTGGCCAATAGAGGCTTGGATTGTTATTTTGTAACTTAGCCATTGGAATGGCTAGTAATGGTTCATTTTGATATTTCTAAGTATGCTGTAATGATATATATATATATACACATGTGTTAAATTGAGTATATGTGATGAAATGTTGTTATTACCTAAGTTAAATCAAGGTAAGTTTATAAGCACTTTTCTTTGGAATGATATGTCATGTTAATTGATGAAGTTACCTATTTTGTATGCTGGGAATGGTTGACATTGGTTGTGTCATTCAAGTGCAGGTCTTGGGTGAAATTTTGGATGAGAAATGAAGCTAGAAATGGCTTTATTTTGTCCACATGGGCAGACACATAGGCAAGTGTCTAGACTGTGTGTGACACGCGACTTGGTAACACGGGCATATGGTTAGGCCATGTGTCCCCTGCACCTTAATTGTGAGAAACAGAATGCTCTGAATTGGGCACATGGGCAAAGACACAGGCGTATGTCTCAGTTGTGTGTGCCACACGGCCTAGAACACGGGTGAGTGTCTTGGCTGTGTGAAACCTACACCTAATTCGAATTGAATTAATTAACCAAACCACCTAGCACACTGGCATGTGGCATGGCTGTTTGTACAAGTCAGAGAGTTATACAGGGTCGAACACGACCTCTAACACAGGCGCGTCACGGGGTCACACAAGCGTGTCCTTTGGACCACACGGGCGTGTGAGCCCTGTACCTTGGAAAATTTTTGTAAATCCATGAAAAATTCTTAGAGGTCCCAATTAAGTCCCGATTCAATTCTAATGCTCGTATTGTGCCTCAAAGGTTCGATCAAGGGACATTATGGACAATCTCGATAAATGAATAGTAATTTATGAAGTTAAATGGAAAAATGTTTTGAATGTTCTGGTAATGCTCTGAAACCCTATTCCAGCAACGGGTACTTGTTAAGGGTGTGACATTTAGTGGTACCAGAGCTACGGTTTAGCCGATTGTCAGATTTGACATAATAAACACGAGTTTAGCTGTACATGCCATTATATAAGTTGTGATAGTGTGATGACTCTTGATCATTTTTAAATGTGCCTTTCGTATAGTAATGTCATCCAATTGAGCTAGAGTTGAATCCGAACAAGCAGAGAGCAATGCTTCAGATTCAGTGCAAAGAGTCACCTCAGCGTCTAATAGTGAAAGGCCCGTATCTAAGGCCTGGAGCAAGGAGGGAAAACAAGCCTTCTTTCAAATGATGAATGAATGGTTTACTCAATACTTGAGAACAAACTCTGTTGTACAACAACCTCCCCGACTTGCTCCTCAACTAGTTCCTGAGGTACCATAGGGTGCTGAACCTATTAGGATTGGTAAGCCTCCAATAGATAAAATCCACAAACATAGGGCGAAAGAATTTAGCGCTACTATAGATGATGATCTGAAAAGGGCCGAGTTCTGGCTTGAAAACACTATCCGGGTTTTTGATGAACTATCCTGTACACTTGCCGAGTCTCTACTGAAGGATACGGCTTATCATTGGTGGAATACTATAAATTCAGTTGTACCAAGAGAGAATATTACATGGGAATTCTTCCAGACTGAATTCAGAAAAAAAATATGTTAGTCAGAGGTTCATGGATCAGAAAAAGAAAGAATTTCTGGAACTCAAGCAAGAAAGCAAGATTGTATCTGAATATGAACGAGAATTTGTTCGATTGAGTAAATATGCCAAAGAATAGGTTTTAACTGAGGCTGAAATGTGTAAACGTTTTGAAGAGGGCTTAAATAAAGATATCAAGTTATTGATTGGGATTCAAGAGATAAGGGAATTTGTGACATTAGCAGACCGAGCTCACAAAGATGAGGAACCAAGTAAAGGAAAGAGACAAGCCAAAAGAGAGGCTCAAATTTTTGGAAAATGAGTTATGAGTAAGTCACCATCATTTCCTTCTAAGAAATTAAAGAAGTATTATGATCGTGGGACCACTTCTATAGGATACTCTGGAAGAGAGCGTGACTCTCAACGATTTAACCCGAGGTCTTCAACTCCACCTGTGACCAGTGTGGGTAGTTTTAGAAATCCCAAATTGAAATGTAAACATTGTAACAAGTTTCATAATGGGGAATGTCGGTTTAGAAGTGAAGCTTGTTTCGGATGCAATTCACTTGACCATTTTCTCAGGGATTGTCCTGAAAGAGTTGAAAAGGAGATAGAACCCGCTCCACGGTCGAGCAATCCTGTTACGAGAGGCGAACCACCCCGTCACCCCAGTAATGTTAGTGGTAGTCGAGATACTACCAATGATATAACAGTTAGATCTGAGGCACGAGCACCTACGAGGACATATGCTATTCGTGCTAGAAAAGATGCTTCTGCACCAGACGTCATTACTGGTACATTTTCTCTACTTGATACTGATATTACTACATTGATTGACCCTGGTTCCAAACATTCATATATATGCACGAACCTAGTCTCTGTTAAAAAATTACCTGTTGAATTCACTGAATTTGTGGTTAAAGTTTCAATCCCCCTAGGCCAGTGTGTTATAGTGGACAAAGTTTGTAAGAACTATCCGTTGGTAGTAAAAGGTTATTGTTTTTTGGCTGACTTGATGTTATTGCCATTTAATGAATTTGATGTGATTTTGGAAATGGATTGGTTAACCCAATATGATGCAGTGGTAAACTGTAAATAGAAATATATTGTATTGAAATGTTAGAATGGTGAATTGATTTATGTTGAATCTAATAAACTGGATGGATTACCTAACGTGATTTTAGCAATAACAGTATAGAAATATGTCAGAAAGAGGTATGATGCTTATCTTGCGTATGTGATGGATGCAAAAGTAATGGAGTCAAAGATTCAATTAGTGCCAGTAGTATGTGAATTTCCTGATGTATTCCTAGAAGAATTACCTGGTTTGCCACTGGATAGAGAAGTGGAATTCTCTATAGATATTGTTCCGGGAATGACACCGATATTTATAACACCTTATAGAATGGCTCCTACTAAGTTGAAAGAGCTAAAAGTATAGTTGCAAGAATTGATTGACAGAGGTTTTGCCTGACCTAGTTACTCACCTTGAGGTGTATTAGTTCTATTTATAAAGAAGGAAGTTGGGTTGTTGAGACTTTGTATTGATTACAAGTAGCTCAACAAAGTTACAATAAAGAAAAAGTATCCATTGCCTCGTATTGATGACTTGTTTGACTAGTTAAAGTGTGCCATCGTGTTTTCAAAGATTGATCTCCATTCTGGTTACTACCAACTATGGGTGAAAGAATCAGATGTACCAAATACAACTTTTAGTACCAGGTATGGACACTATGAGTTTCTTGTGATGCCATTTGGCTTGACAAATGCACCTACAGTGTTTATGGACTTGATGAGCAGAAATTTTGGCCTGTATTTAGATAGGTTTGTGGTGGTATTTATAAATGATATTTTGGTTTACTCTCGGAATGAAAATGAGCATGCTGAGCACTTGAGAATAGTGTTGCAAACTCTATGAGAGAAATAGTTGTATGCTAAATTCAATAAATGTGAATTTTGGCTAAGGGAAGTTAGCTTCCTTAGGCATGTAGTATCTGCTGAAGGTGTTAGAGTAGACCCAAACAAATTTTCAGCCATTGTTAATTTGAAGCTACCGAAGAATGTGTCTGAAGTCTAAAGTTTTCTTGGGCTAACTGGTTATTATCAGAGATTTGTAAAAATAATTTTGATGATAGCTTCTCTGATGACCCGATTGTTGTAGAACGATATGAAATTCGAGTTGATTAATAAATGCCAATAGAGTTTTGACTGATTAAAAACTTTATTAACATAAGCACCTATGTTAGTCCAACCTGAATTGGGTAAGGAATTTACAGTTTACAGTGATGCGTCATTGAATGGTTTAGGCTGTGTTTTGATGCAAGATGGTAAGGTAGTAGCCTATGGTTCACGACAGCTAAAGCCACATGAAAAGAACTACCCGACACATGATCTTGAATTGGCATCCATATTGTTTGCATTGAAAATCTGGCAACATTACTTGTTTTGTGAAAAATGTCACATATTCACTGATCATAAAAGTTTGAAATATTTGATGTCATAGAAAGATTTGAATTTGAGACAGCGTAGATGGCTTGAATTGTTGAAAGATTATGATATTGTTATTTATTACTATTCTGGGAAAGCCAATGTAGTGACAGATGCTTTAAGCAGAAAATCCTTATATGTTCTGCGAGCAATAAACACTCGATTGTCATTGTCTGATGATGGTTTAATCATAGCTGAGTTAAAATCTAGACCAATGTTTTTACAGTAAATTTCTGAAGGTCAGAAAATGAAAGCAAGTTGCAAGCAAGACTAGCACAAAGTGAATCGACTCCTAATTTAGAATTTCAAATTGGGACTGATGGTTGTTTGTTATTCAGAGGTAGAGTTTATGTACCGAAAGGTTCTGAACTGGTACAGAAGATCTTGAATGAAGCTCATAATGGCAACATGTGTGTTCATCCTGGTAGTAATAATGTATAACGATCTAAAAAAGATGTACCGGTGGCCGGGAATGAAATGAGATATTTCTGAGTTTGTATCTAAATGCTTGATATGTCAGTAAGTAAAAGCTGATCATCAGTTGCCTTCTGGACTATTACAGCCAGTTACGATATGGGAATGGAAATGGGAAAGAATTACTATAAACTTTGTAATCGGATTGCCCTCGTCTCCAAAGAAGAAAGATGCCATTTGGGTAATTGTTGATCGGTTGACAAAGTCTGCACACTTTATCCCGGTATGTATGGGTTTTTCCTTAGATACATTGGCTTAGTTATATGTTTTGAAGATAGTCAGATTGCATGTTGTGTCTGTCTCCATCATTTCACATAGATATCCTCGGTTTACTTCTCAATTCTGGAGCAAATTGCAAGAAGCTCTAGGTACCCAGTTACACTTTAGTACTACATTTCATCCTCAAACAGATGGTCAATCTGAATGGGTAATACAGATCTTGGAAGATATGCTTCAGTGTTGTGTACTTGAGTTTGAAGGTAACTGGGAAACATATTTGCCTTTAGTTGAATTTTCTAATAATAACGATTATCAGTCTAGTATTAAAATGGCACCGTATGAAGCCTTGTATGGTCGCAAATGTAGAACTCCATTGTATTAGACAGAACTTAGTGAGAAAAAGTTACACAGAGTTGACTTGGTCCGAGAGACCGAAGAGAAAGTAAAGGTAATTCAAGATAGCTTGAAAGCAGCCTCAGATCTACAAAACTCTTATCCTAATTTGAAAAAGAAAAGAGATAGTATTTCAGGTTGTTGACAAGGTATTCTTGAAAGTTTCGCCTTCGAAGAAAGTACTCCGGTTTGGTCGTAAAGGAAAATTGAGTCCACAGTTCATTGGACCATATAACATTACTAAAAGAATTGGACCGGTTGCATATAGATTAGCTTTACCGCCAGAACTTGATCGGATTCACAATGTTTTTCATGTGTCCATGTTACGGCGGTATCGATCTAACCCTTCACATGTTATCTCTTTGATGGAGCTAGAGATCCAACTTGATATGACATATGGCGAGAAACCAATCAAAATCTTAGCTCAAGAAACGAAAGAGTTAAAAAATAAAAAGGTACCTTTGGTAAAATTTCTTTGGCAACGGCATGGTGTATAAGAGGCTACCTGGGAACCAGAGGATACAATGAGGAATCAATATCCGAATCTTTTTATTGGTAATATTTTCGAGGACAAAAATCCCTAAAGGGGGAAGAGTTGTAACAGCCCACTTTTCAGTAAATTGGAACAGTAGTTTCGGGACCACAGATCCGACCCAAAAATAGGGTTTATTTTTATTTCATTGTATGGTCCGTATTATAATAGGCATGTAATGTGAAAATTTTGATACGAAAATTTTATCGATTAAATGTTTAATTACGAGAAGGACTAAATTGTATAAAATGTGAAAGTTGAATTCTAGTAGCTATAAGGGTTAAATAGCTATGGAATTCAAAACTAGAGGTCCTTATATGGTAGATTTTTCATGATGACTCATTCATGGAAATATAGAAAAAGGTCAAGGACTAAATTGGAATTTGAAATAATTAATTAAATTAAAAGATGATAAAAAAGAAATATCATCTTATTTTGTTATCTTCAACCTTAAAAATATATGGAAACCCTAGGTGAGAGAAAATAAGCTTTCAAGGCCTAATTGGGTAAGTTTCCTTGTCCCGTTTTTAGTAATTTTGGTATTTTTGAAACTGAGATAGCTTAATCTCTTTATTTGAGGGATTAATTTGAAAAGTTATCAAGGTTTGAAAGTAGGTCATGAATGTATTATGCTGGAAATTAGAAATTTATGGTAGAAAATGAAAGATTAATGATAGATAAACAACTTTTGCAGAGTGATTTTGTAACACCCCGTACCCGAGACCGTTGCCGGAGTCGAACACGAGGTATTTACGGACTTATTTCATTGACTTACACAGTTCATTTTTTTTCCAGACAAGCTGGCTAAGTGTATCACAGTCACTTTAAAAATCATATCTCGAGTTCTGAAGCTCGAAAACTGATTCCGTAAATTTTTTCTGAAACTAGACTCATATATCAATCTACAAATGTTTTTCTAGAATTTTTAATTGGGCCAATTAGTACAGTTTATTCGTTAAAGTCTCCCCTGTTTCAGGGTTCGACTACTCTGACCTTCATGCATTACAACTTATATATCTCCCTGTACAGGGATTCAATAGTTATGCCATTTTTTCTAAGGAAACTAGACTCAAAACGAAATCTATACATATATGGCATGACTTCTAATTATCTCTGGTTAATTTATAGTGAATTTCCAAAGTCAGATCAGGGGATCCAGAAATCGCTCTGGCCCTGTTCCACGAAAACTTAAATATATCTTAAAATACGACTCATATGATCGTTTTGTTTATTCCATATGAAAGTAGATTCATCAAGGTTCGATTACATAATTTATTCACTATTTAATTCCATTTCTACTATTTTTAGTGATTTTTCAAATTTACATCACTGCTGCTGTCAGCATCTGCCTTTAAGGTAGACTTTACCTATTTCATAGTTTCCATGATTCAACTAGCCCTTTAGCATATATTGTAGAAAATATGATCATGATTAACCATTCCAATGGCCAATCATTGCCAAGCATATCCACACCTCTCAATAACCATATACATACAAAATGATTATAACACTATGCTCAAAATATATAAGCCATTTTCGCATGGCTATCCAAATATATACAACACCAAAGTACTTGACTAATAACACAAGGGCAGTCCTATACATGCCATTAGCAGAGTTCAACTAAAAGAGTACCACAAGGGCTTTGATAGTGTGGATGACTTCGACTTTGACAATCCCGAGTCCGATAGCTGACGAACCAAAATCTATAAGACAGAAAATCAAAGAAACGGAATAAGCATTTAATGCTTAGTAAGTTTTGAGCAATGAAATTAGGCACAATTGAAGTATAGCATTCATATGACTAAACGGATAATTTCATATACACACATTCTCAAAATCATATATACTTCACATTACCAACCCTTATACTCATACATAAGAGATCAACTTAACCAAAAGCCGGAAGCTCATTAATCGACTGAGCGAATACTATTTAAAAGGAATCAACTAATCCAATGCATATACGAAACATACCTCATCGTTGGGATTTTACGAGCATATTAATTGAAATTATTACAGAAAGATCGCTCATTCCCAAACCAAGTACCTTCGGGATTTAACCGGATATAGCTACTCGCTCAAATGCCTTCGGGACTTAGCCCGGATATAGTAGTTCGCACAAATGCCTTCGAGACTTAGCCCGGATATAGTAACTTGCACAAATGCCTTCAGGACTTAGCCCGGAATTAGTAACTCGCACAAATGCCTTCGGGACTTAGCCCGGAATTAGTCACTAGCACAAATACCTTCGGGACTTAGCCCAGTATTAGTCACTAGCACAAATGCCTTCGGGACTTAGCCCCGTTATCATCCGAATATTCATGCACATATCAGTAAATCATGACACATCTTTATTTCATTTTCATAACTAGAATTCAAACACAAGTCAATTATTAAGCATTCCCATTTTCGGCTCAATAGCCACATACAAACAGCATGATTTGGTTTGCTTTATGACATGATCTCTATGCACATACGGCTACCCATCATACGTATAGACTAATTAACTCAACATATAATTCAAGTAGAACATTATATCACCGTATATTTGTTATGATTATACGTCATGACTTAATCAAATCGTAAACTAAGTTTCATTACTCGAAAACTTACCTCGGATGTTGTCGAACGATTTCGACGGCTATTCGATCACTTTTTCCTTCCCTTTATCGGATTTAGTTCCCCTTTGCTCTTGAGCTTAATTTAACAATAAATTGATTTAATCATTTGAACATCAAAAAGAGAAACTCAAGGTACTTAACCCATATATACATTAGACATTAGAGTCACATATATATGAAATCATGAATCAACTCAACATATTAGCGCACACTCTCTTTTAGCCGATTATCTAAGCCAAGATAAAGGCATCAATATGCTTGCCTCTAACCGAATACATGCAACACCAATCTACCTCATGTGGCCGAATATGCATGTCTATGTTGAGGCCGATTATATGCTTAATACTTCCTACAAATATGGTTACTTGTATTGACTACATACCATTTTGTTTCAAGTTCAAAACTCGGCTAATACACATATATACACTAGTAATCAAATACTAACATTTGCACTTCACCTTACTACCAATTCTCATCTACTTCCTACCATGGCGAATGCATCAAGACACCATACCATTTCAATTTTGGTCATGGGTTAAACAAAGAACTTAATGTCTAACTCAAAAATGCTAAAAAGAAAATCCAAGAGTCATCAATCACCATCACATGTATCATTACAAAGCTTCACACTTAGCATGCAAATGACATCAACACAAGTCCACCTTAGCCGAAACTTAACTCATCTTCATGCCTCATCACCACAACATCAAACACCAACCAAGAAGACAACACCCATGGCCGAATATCATCTCCATCTCATAGCAAAGATTTAAACCATGGGCTAGGTAGAACTCAAGCTTACAACTAAAAATATGCATGAATCTCATGGAACAACATCAACATACCTTAGTCTAGTGAACCACCATAGCCGATTTTCTCCAAGCTCTTTCCCTTCTTTTTATTTCTTCTATTCGGCCAAGTTGAACAACATGAGAACTTTTTCTTTTTTCTTCATCATTTTCCTTTTCATTATTTTATTACCATGCTCCTTATTTTATCATTCCTCCCATGAAACACTAACATATCATGTTTATAATACCTTTTTACCCATAGCATGGCCGGCCACCATCCCAAGTTTTGGGTATTTTGACATGCAAGGACAACATTTTCTAGCATGCATCAATAGGCCACTTTAACATTTGCCTAGCACATTTCTAAATTTTCTCACACAAGTCCTATTTAGCAAAATTCACTTACAATTTACAAAATTCAAACATGAAATTTTCACACATGCCTATATACATATAATAAGCATCAAATATAATGGTTAATTATTTTTATGACTCGGTCTTGTGGTCCCGAAACCACTTTCTGACTAGGGTCAATTTAGGGCTGTCACAGATTTTTGATGAAAACTTGATTTAGGGACTAAAATGTAAACTTGTGAAATTGAAGGAAAATTTATGAAATTTTATGTAAACATGTTTTGTAAAATTTGTAATGGGGCTTTGGTTAGGCTTGGAATAGAGAGTAATTTGTACAAGTTTCATTTTCCTAGCCAAGGGACAAAATCAGAATTTATGGAAAAGTTAGGGGCAAAATGGTAATTTTTCCTAGAACGTAAATTATGTCCATTTAGATATGAAATGTGTGAAATTGATGTTAAATTCATTTATATAGATCCAAACAAAACTAATTCGAGGTTAGATCGAGTAAAAGAAAAGATTTTGGATTAGTAGACTTTTACACGAACAAGTGTCGAGGTAAGTTTGTGTAACTTAATCGGCCATGTAATTATGTTAATTATGTGACAGCCCTAATTTGACCCTAGTCAGAAATCGAGTCACAAAAATAATTAGATGTTATATTCTATGCTTATTATATGTGAAAGTGCATGTGTGAAAAATTTCATGCTTTGATTTTGTCATTTGTATGTGAAATTATTAAATAGGACTTATGTGAAAATTTTTGAAAATGTGATAGGTTAATTTGAAGTGGCCAAATAAATTTATGGTGTAAAAAAAGTGGATTTGCATGTCAAAATTCCCACTTTAATGTGTTGTGGCCGGCCATAATGATGGTGATAAATAAAATATGCATTTTAAATTAGCATTATTAATTTTAATGGCTTTATTATTATAAATAAAGATAAATAAAATAACAAAATGTGGAAAAGGACAAAGCTTGTTCATCTTTGTTCTTCATAGCCGAAATTAGGAGAGGAAAGAAACTCAAGTAACATTCGGTCATTTACTACATGATTCAAAGGTATGTTCATGTATTTTCTTTCTTGAAATTCTTGTGAAAATTAGCATGGTCAAAACATTTCTTGGTTAACCCATGTTTAAATTTTGAAAATTTGTTGTGTTGTGAGCATTCGGCCATGGAAGAAATTGAAGCGATTTGGTTGTTGTCTTTAGGTTTTAATGAGGAATTGTGGGTGAGTGAAGCTTGAGCTAGTTAAATGTTTATATAGGTGCATTAGATGGGAAAGTGAAATCTGTAACACCCCGAACCCGAGACCGTCGCCGGTGTCGGACACGAGGGGTTAACGAGCCAAAACCACTTATAGCACCGACCAATTTGACATTTCCAGACAGGCTGGAGAACTGCATCACTGTCGCCTTAAAAATCATATCTCGAGTTTCAAAACTCAGAATCTGATTTCGTAAATTTTACCTGAATTTAGACTCATATATCCATCTATGGATTTATTTGTAGAATTTTTTGTCAGGCCAATTAGTACGGTTTATTAGTTAAAGTCACCCGTGTTACAGGGGTCGAGCACACTGACCTTCGCGCGTTACAACTTTAATATATCTCTGTACAAGGCTTTAATACTGGTGTCGTTTGTTTTTAATGAAACTAGACTCAAAATGGAATCTGCACATATAAGGCATGACTTCTAATTTTTTCTGAATAATTTATAGTAAATTTTCAAAGTCGCGACAGGGGACCCGGAAACCGTTCTGGCCCTGTCTCACGAGAACTTTAATATCTCTCAGTATACTGCTCATATGGTCGTTTCGTTTCATCCATATAAAAATAGATTCATCAAGGTTCAATTTCATAATTTATTCACTATTTAATTCTACTTCTACTATTTTTAGTGATTTTTCAATCTCATCTCACTGCTGCTGTCCGCAACAGTTACTGCGAGAGACTATGCCAATTTCATGAATCTCTCCTTGGCCTTAATCATCCATCATACATGACACAAATTATGGCCACCTTATCAAAATTAAAGTTTCTAAGACTCGTGGCTATAGGTTCTAGCATCCCACTCGACGACCACATAGGCCATTTTCACATGGCTTAAAGTTTACAACCCACAGTTCAACAAAACATAATAGCCTATACATGCCAAATGTTCTTCAACAACGAAGACAATACCAAAAGATTTCCAGCCGGTGTGATGACTTCAACGACGGTTCCGATCACGCAAACAATACGAGTCCGAGAGACCTAAAATGGGTGACAAGAAAACACCGAGTGAGTTTATAACTCAGTAAGTCATAAGCATTCATCAATCCATTGATAAAGTTACCACAACATGAAACAATAAACGAGGCTAGGTAATCATCCATATCGAATCTATACCATAATTCCTCGGACCTTTCGGTTCAATCTCATACCAAGTCATACATCCACATTTCATATTCTACACAACAAGATATTTGAGGCACTTTCACACACTAACTCATTTCCACCACAATCATACAATTTCAATCATCACATAGGTTTAAAGCTTACCAAGCTCAACCCCGAGCATGAACATATTGCCTATTCGTCACGAGCTCAAGGTACTTACCAGATCCGCTGTCCGGGATTAGCTCGATAATGTCGCACACTCAGTGCCAATTGTAATGCAAGAGCATACAGTGAATCCGCACACTTAGTGCTATATGTATTCAACTCGCACACTTAGTGCTATATAATCAAGCTCGCACACTTAGTGCTGTACAATTTTAAACCCGCACACTTAGTGCCAATCTTGTCACCGTGTCCATTTATACCCGCACACTTAGTGCCGAGACCAATACCTTATGTATTTTGCTGCCTTTATACATTCAACAATGGCATCATTCCATACACATACATTTTCATTTACACATCAACTCATTTAAACACATTTGCATATATATTATGATCATTTAAATCAACACCAAATATACGCTTAATGACTTACTTTGTGTTGGGTAAAACAGTCCAAGGCGGCTACTCGATGACCTTCGTCTTTCCCTTGCTTGATTCTCCTTCTTTAACTCCTTGAGCTTAATCAATAAATTAACTAGTTTAACCATCTTGCTAACCATTCATAATTCAATTACTCATGCATATGTATGTTTGTATATTCGCAACCATCCTCACTTATTACCCATTTAGTCAATTATCTAAGCCAAGATAAGGCTTCAATACGGTTGCCTCTAACCGAAAACATGCACACCAATCTACTTCATTTGGCCGATTATGCATGTCTATGTTGAGGCCAATTTTACACTTAATACCACACAAAAAAAAAAACAGCATGCATTTACTAACTAACGATTACATATTGTAGCTCAATGCACATCTCTCATTTACTACATAACCGAAAACATCATCACAAGCAAATATACACCTTGAAATAGTATATATGTCATACCAATTCATCATGTGCAAACACATATTCATGTAAGTGCAAGGGCCGAATCTTAAGTTGTTTATATCCAAATATAAACACATATCCAAAGCTCAAATCTTACCTACCATGCAACATGCATGAATCATACTTGTGGATATACCATGACCGAATACATCACAACACCATCATTTTGGTCATGATAAAGCAAAGAACTTAATGTCTTACTCAAAAATACTAAAAAGAAAGTCCAAGAGCCATCAATCCCCCATCACATATACCATCAACAAGCTTCATATTTAACATGCAATGGCATTAACACAAAATCCACCTTGGCCAAATACCATCCCCATGATATAACAAAGGTTTGAACCATGGCTAACAAGAGCATCAAGCTATCAACTAAAAACATGCATGAATCTCATGGCACAACCTCAAACATACCTTAATCTTGATGCAAGTATAGCCAAATCTCCTTCTAGATCTCTTCTAAACCAAAATGGAGCAAAATCCTCCTTCTTCCTTAGTTTTGGCTCAAAGAAAGGATGAACAAATTTTTTTCTTTCTTCCTCTACAACTCACGGCAATGGGGGAGATACCACACTCACACACATTTTTTTTCTTTTCTTTCTTTATTACCCATGCTTATTTGTTTATTATTTCTCCCTAATGCCCAACAAAACATGTTTCATGACATGTTTAGCCCATATTTCTTTGTCATGGCCGGCCATCACTTGTAAAAGGAGGGATATTTGACATGCAAGGCCATTGTTTTGCATGCATGCTTTAATTAGTCATCACACATTTCCCTATCCTACTTTCAAAGTTTACTACTAGGTCCTTTCTAGTGAAATTCACATTTATAACTCTAAATTAAAGCATCAAGAATGTCACACATGAGTTAACACATATTATAGGCATCAAAATAAATATCAAATTATTTTTATGCCTCAGTTTTGTGGTCCCGAAACCACATTCCGACTAGGGTCGTTTTAAGGCTGTCACAACTCTCCCCCACTTAAGAAATTTTCGTCCCCGAAAATCTTACCGGTAAATAGGGTTGGGTATCGCTCTTTCATAGAGTTCTCGGTTTCCCAAGTAGCTTCTTCTATCCCGTGTTTGAGCCATAACACTTTCACTAGCGGAACCCGCTTGTTTCGCAACTCTTTCACTTCACGTGATAGGATACGAATCGGTTCTTCCTCATAACTCATATTGGCTTGAATTTCAACCTCGATGGACTCATCACGTGCGATGGATCGATCTATAGCGTCAAAGCATCGAAACATGAAAGACATCGTGAATCTTTTCGAGTTAGGGGCAAAATCAAACGATATGCAATCGGACCGACTCGCCAGATATCTCATATGGCCCAATGAACCTCGGGCTCAACTTGCCCTTACTACCGAATCGAGTATCTTTTTCCAAGGCAAAACCTTGAGAAACACTTTATCCCCACGATGCTCGATGTCTTTACGCTTCAGATCCGCGTCGACTTCGACGGTCGGAGGCTATCTTCGACTTTCACGGATTACTTTCACTTTCATTCAGCATCTCTAATCAAATCCACCCGAAAATTTTGTTTTCACCGAGCTCATCCAAAATAATGGTGTACGGCATTTACGACCGTACAAAGCCTCGTAGGTGCCATCTTAATACTTTATTGAAAACTATCGTTATGGCGAATTCAATCAAAGGCAAATACCGTTCCCATGAACCATCGAACTCGAGGATGCAACATCTCAACATATCCTCAAGTATTTGAATTATCCGCTCGGATTGACCATCGGTTTGGGGTGAAAGGCGGTGCTGAAATGCAACTTGGTACCCAAAGCCTCTTGCAATTTCTTCCAAAATCGCGATGTAAATCTTGGGTCTCTATCCGACACGATAGAAATAGGCACCCCATGCAATCGAATAATTTGGGAGACGTATAATTCGCCAATTTATCAGCGAAAAATCCGTGCGGACAGAATAAAATGAGCGGACTTGGTCGGTCTATCAACAATGACCCGGATCGCATCCTTCTTACTCGCTGACAATGGCAGTCCGGATACAAAGTCCATGGTGACTCGATCCCATTCCCACTCGGGTATCGTGATCGGCTGAAGTAATCCCGATGGCACTTGATGCTCCGCTTTCACTTGTTGACATATTAAACATCTTGAAACAAAGTCAGAGATGTCTCGTTTCATACCATGCCACCAAAACCGACGTTTCAGGTCATTGTACATTTTCGTACTCCCCGGGTGGATTGCCATTCGGCTACAATGGGCTTCGTTCAAAATTATTGGAATAAGTTCCAAATTCTTTGGAACACACAGACGACTTCGAACCTCAAGCAATCGTCATCATCGACTTGAAACTCCGATTCCTTGTTCGAACATACTCAGCCCGCTTTGCAACCAACTCATCGTCGACTTTTGAGCTTCACAAATTTGATGTATCAATAATGGTTTAGCTTTCAATTCAGCTACTAACACATTGTCGGATCGAGCGGACAAGTGCACATTCATCGCTCAGAAGCGAATAATGATTTACGACTTAAGGCATCCGCAACCACATTCGCCTTTCCGGGTGATAGTCAATGACCACTCATAATCCTTTAACATTTCGAGCCAACGTCTTTGTCGCAGATTTAAGTCTCTTTGAGTCATCAAATATTTGAGACTTTTGTGATCCGAATACACATGGCACTTCTCACCAAATAAGTAATGTCGCCATATCTTTAAGGCGAATACGATTGTAGCTAATTCGAGATCATGGGTCGGATAATTTTTCTCATGTGGCTTTAATTGTCTCGACGCATAGGCCACAACTCGACCTTCTTGCATCAAAACGCAACCTAACCCAAGTAGGGAGGTGTCACTATAGATGACAAACTCTTTGCCAGATTCGGGTTGCACTAGAATTGGGGCTTCAGTCAAATAAGTTTTCAGTTGATCGAAACTTTTCTGACATTTCTTCGTCCATTCGAACTTAACATCCTTTTGGAGTAGCTTTGTCATTGGCGTGGCTATCGTTGAGAAACCTTTTACAAATCGTCGGTAATAACCGCAAGCCCCAAAAAGCTCCTAACCGGTAACATTCCTTGGTGGTTTCAATCGACTATGGTCGAAATTTTGTTCGGTCCACCTCGACACCGTCACGGACACCACGTGCCCCAAAAAGCTAACCTCTTTCAACCAAAATTCACATTTCTTGAACTTTATATAACGCTTATCTCGTAAGATTTGCAACACTAGCCTCGGTGTTCAAAGCATGTTCGGTTTCATCTCGAATAGACCAAAATGTCATCGATAAATACAACTACTGAACCGATCCAAGTATGGCCTGAAAATTCTATTCATTAAATCCATAAACACCGTAGGGCATTAGTGAGCCCAAACGGCATCACCAAGAATTCAGTAGTGACCGTACCTCGTTCTAAAAGCGGTTTTGGTATGTCCGATTCTCGGACCCTCAACCGATAGTACCCGACCTCAAATCTATCTTTGAAAACACCGAGGCTCCTTTAATTGATCAAACAAATCGTCAATTCGTGGCAACGGATATTTATTCTTTATCGTCACTTTATTGAGTTGACGATAGTCGATGCACAACCTCATGCTTCCGTCCTTCTTTTCACAAACAATCTGTGCGCCCATGGAGAAAAACTCGGTCGAGCGAAACCTCTATCCGTCAATTCTTGCAATTAAACCTTCAATTCCTTTAACTCCGTTAATGCCATACGACACGGAGCTATTGAGATCGGCGTAGTACCGGTACAACCGATGCGAATTCCACTTCTCGAACCATGGCAATCCGGTGAACTCCTCGGAAAAACATCTGAATACTCACAAACCATCGTACCGATTCGAGTTTGTTTTCCGTCTCTTTACTTTCAAACACATACGCAAGGTATGTTTCACACCCTTTTCACATACCTCCGGCGGTCATAGAAGATATTATCGCCGGCACTCCTTTTAAATCGAGAGACTCGACTCGGACTACCTCATTATTTGTACTCCTCAAATCAATGGTTTTCCTTTTGCGATCCACCTTGCATCATGTACGATCACCAATCCATACCAAGAATAACATCAAATTCATCAAATGGTAGAAGCATCGGATCGGCCAAAAACAGATTCTCGAATTATTAGGGGCATCTCTTGCACACTTTATCAACGAGTACGTATTGACCCAAAGGGTTTGACACTGAATTACGAACTCAAGAGACTCAACGGTAGAGTCTTCTTGGATGCTAAAGTGTCACATACATATGAATGAGTAGAGCGGGGTCAATCAATGCAATCACACTAGTATCAAAGAGAGTAAAAGTACCGGTGATAACGTCGGGGAGGATGCCTCCTCTCGTGCGCGGATGGCATATGCTCTAGCAGAGCACGGTCTCGGATCGAACACCAGTATCGGTGGCTCCTCTCGATTACCACCCCTACCTCCCGAAATCCTCGGGGTCTACCTCTAGTATGCGCCCACTAGATCTTGCACCTTGCATCTTATTCTTCTCATCTAGCTCGTGCAATCTCTAATGAAGTGGTCCTTTGAACCACATCCGTAATGAGGCAGTTAAGCAGACTTACCCCAACATTCACCTAGGTGTCGTCTTCCACATTGGGGGCATTCAGGTCTCTCTTGACAATTATTGCCCACACTAGCTACCGATGTAGCTCGGGAGTCCGTCAATGGTCGGGTTCTGATGGAAATTCCCGCAGTCGCCCTCGACTTATTAGTGTCCTCCCTGAACTTCTTTACCACCGAGAATGGAGCTTTACTCGCTGATCTTTTACGATAATCTCTTACTTCAAATTCAGCCTTCTTCTTTTCCTTTCCAAGTTCTTCCGCCTTGCAAGCTCGTTCGACTAGTGTTACAAACTCCTTTATCTCCAAAATACCCACTAGCAGCTTCAAATCTTCATTCAATCCTTCTTCAAATCTTTTGCACATAGCAACCTCATCAGCCACACACTCCGAGCATACCGACTAAGTCTTACGAACTCATGTTCAGATTCGAGATCTGATCATACGGCCTTGCTTGAGTTCCAAGAACTCCTTACGCTTCGATCGATGAAACGTTGACTAATGTATTTCTTTCGAAATTGGATTGAAAGAAATCCCAAGTAACTCGTTCATTTGGGACTATGGAAATTAAAGTCCTCCACCAATAGTAAGTCGAGTCTATAACAAGGATATAGCACACTTAAGACATTCATTGGGTGTGCATGATAGTTCATCTAACACTCGAATGGTGTTATTGAGCGAATCGGCTCTATCGGCATCATCGATGACTATGGCCTTGAACTCCTCCTCTTGCGCTTCCTAATCAAGTCTACAGGTGGTTTGCTTAGCCTTACCGGATCAAGAATCGGAGGCATTGCGGACTCTTGGGGCGAGTATTTAAATTCGGGAATGGTTGGACAATAGGGTTGGTTCGGGCATATTCGCGACCCACTCATTCATCATGGTGAAGAAGGCTTGTTTCGCCCCTTCATTTTGATTATTCGAGGATGACTGAGGCTCAACAGGCGGTGTCCCTTGTGCGGGAGCAGCCGCTACACTTTCGACGTCATCTGCCAAGGGTCTCTCTATCCCGGGTTCCATTGCTAATCAAAACAAACAAAAAAAATTCAACCGTCAGAAGTCATCACATTATTAAGCACTAACAATTTGGCATGCATAGCTAGACTCACAGGCTCTATGGTAGTCCTAGAACCGACTAAACCATAGCTCTGATACCAATAAAATTATAACACCCCGAACCCGAGACTGTCGCATGTGTCGGACACGAGGGGTTAACGAGCCAAAACCACTTATAGCACCGACCAATTTGACATTTCCAGACAGGCTGGAGAACTGCGTCACTGTCGCCTTAAAAATCATATCTCGAGTTTCAAAACTCGGAAACTGATTTCGTAAATTTTCCCTGAATTCAGACTCATATATCCATCCATGGATTTATTTCTAGAATTTTTGGTCAGGCCAATTAGTACGGTTTATTAGTTAAAGTCACCCGTGTTACACGGGTCAACCACACTGACCTTTGCGTGTTACAACTTTAATATCTCTCTGTACAGGGATTTAATACTGGTACCTTTTGTTTCTAATGAAACTAGACTCAAAATTGAATCTGCACATATAATGCATGACTTCTAATTCTTTCTGGATAATTTATAGTAAATTTTCAAAGTCGCGACAGGGGACCCAGAAACCGTTATGGCCCTGTCTCACGAGAACTTTAATATCTCTCAGTATACTGCTCATATGGTCGTTTCGTTTTGTCCATATAAAAATAGATTCATCAAGGTTCAATTTCATAATTTATTCACTATTTAATTCTACTTCTACTATTTTTAGTGATTTTTCAATCTCATCTCACTGCTGCTGTCCGCAACAGTTACTGCAGCAGACTATGCCAATTTCATGAATCTCTCCTTGGCCTTAATCATCCATCATCCATGACACAAATTATGGCCACCTTATCAAAATTAAAGTTTCTAAGACTCGTGGCTATAGGTTCTAGCATCCCACTCGACGACCACATAGGCCATTTTCACATGGCTTAAAGTTTACAACCCACAGTTCAACAAAACATAATAGCCTATACATGCCAAATGTTCTTCAACAACGAAGACAATACCAAAAGATTTCCAGCCGGTGTGATGACTTCAACGACGGTTCCGATCATGCAAACAATACGAGTCTGAGAGACCTAAAATGGGTGACAAGAAAACACCGAGTGAGTTTATAACTCAGTAAGTCATAAGCATTCATCAATCCATTGATAAAGTTACCACAACATGAAACAATAAACGAGGCTAGGTACTCATCCATATCTAATCTATACCATAATTCCTCGGACCTTTCGGTTCAATCTCATACCAAGTCATACATCCACATTTCATATTCTACACAACAAGATATTTGAGGCACTTTCACACACTAACTCATTTCCACCACAATCATACAATTTCAATCATCACATAGGTTTAAAGCTTACCAAGCTCAACCACGAGCATGAACATATTGCCTATTCGTGCGAGCTCAAGGTACTTACCCGATCCGCTGTCCGGATTAGCTCGATAATGTCGCACACTCAGTGCCAATTGTAATGCAAGAGCATATAGTGAATCCGCACACTTAGTGCTATATGTATTCAACTCGCACACTTAGTGCTATATAATCAAGCTCGCACACTTAGTCTTTGTACAATTTTAAACCCGCACACTTAGTGCCAATCTTGTCACCGTGTCCATTTATACCGCACACTTAGTGCCGAGACCAATACCTTATGTATTTTGCTGCCTTTATACATTCAACAATGGCATCATTCCATACACATACATTTCCATTTACACATCAACTCATTTAAACACATTTGCATATATATTATGATCATTTAAATCAACACCAAATATACGCTTAATGACTTACTTTGTGTTGGGTAAAAGCAGTCCAAAGCGGCTACTCGATGACCTTCGTCTTTCCCTTGCTTGATTTTCCTTCTTTAACTCCTTGAGCTTAATCAATAAATTAACTAGTTTAACCATCTTGCTAACCATTCATAATTCAATTACTCATGCATATGTATGTTTGTATATTCGGCAACCATCCTCACTTATTACCCATTTAGTCATTTATCTAAGCCAAGATAAGGCTTCAATACGGTTGCCTCTAACCGAAAACATGCACACCAATCTACTTCATTTGGCCGATTATGCATGTCTATGTTGAGGCCAATTTTACACTTAATACCACACACAAAAAAAAAAACAGCATGCATTTACTAGCTAACGCATTACATATTGTAGCTCAATGCACATCTCTCATTTACTACATAACCGAAAACATCATCACAAGCAAATATACACCTTGAAATAGTATATATGTCATACCAATTCATCATGTGCAAACACATATTAATGTAGGTGCAAGGGCCGAATCTTAAGTTGTTTATATCCAAATATAAACACATATCCAAAGCTCAAATCTTACCTACCATGCAACATGCATGAATCATACTTGTGGATATACCATGACCGAATACATCACAACACCATCATTTTGGTCATGATTAAGCAAAGAACTTAATGTCTTACTCAAAAATACTAAAAAGAAAGTCCAAGAGCCATCAATCCCCCATCACATATACCGTCAACAAGCTTCATATTTAACATGCAATGGCATTAACACAAATTCCACCTTGGCCAAATACCATCCCCATGATATAACAAAGGTTTGAACCATGGCTAACAAGAGCATCAAGCTATCAACTAAAAACATGCATGAATCTCATGGCACAACCTCAAACATACCTTAATCTTGATGCAAGTATAGCCAAATCTCCTTCTAGATCTCTTCTAAACCAAAATGGAGCAAAAATCCTCCTTCTTCCTTAGTTTTGGCTCAAAGAAAGGATGAACAAATTTTTTTCTTTCTTCCTCTCCAACTCACGGCAATGGGGGAGATACCACACTCACACACATTTTTTTCTTTTCTTTCTTTATTACCCATGCTTATTTGTTTATTATTTCTCCCTAATGCCCAACAAAACATGTTTCATGACATGTTTAGCCCATATTTCTTTGTCATGGCCGGCCATCACTTGTAAAAAAAGGGATATTTGACATGCAAGGCCATTGTTTTGCATGCATGCTTTAATTAGTCATCACACATTTCCCTATCCTACTTTCAAAGTTTACTACTAGGTCCTTTCTAGTGAAATTCACATTTATAACTCTAAATTAAAGCATCAAGAATGTCACACATGAGTTAACACATATTATAGGCATCAAAATAAATATCAAATTATTTTTATGCCTCGGTTTTGTGGTCCCAAAACCACATTCCGACTAGGGTCGTTTTAAGGCTGTCACAAAATCGGCTTGTGTATGTGTAGTTGCCGAATGTAAATTTTGATAACATTGAGTATTGTTGAGTTTTAAATTGATGAAATGGAGATTTAAGCCTAATAGAATTTTTGTTAAGAATGAATGAAAGAATATGTGTATTCAGCTATGGATGTTTGGATAATAAATTAGTGTGGATGCCTTGAGGAGTTATGCTCAAATTATAAGTTACTTAGTTAAGCTTGTTTAATTTGTTCTTAATATTTCCGGATAAGTTACTTAGTTAAGCTTGTTTAATTTGTTCTTAATATTTCTGGATAAGTTACTTAGTTAAGCATGTTTAATTTGTTCTTAATATTTCCGGATAAGTTACTTAGTTAAAGAAAATTTTAAAGTACTTAGTTAATTGATACTAGGTTAATGGTGTGTGTATAAATTGATATAAACTTTGTATATGTACTAAAGGTTGTAGATGAATTCGGCCTTGGGAGAAATTTTGGTATAAAATGCTTGAATGTTATCAGGTTATTGCTTTAATGATCGAATGTGTCAAAGGCTACTGCATGGACTAGTTGATCAATATGTGTTAAAAGGGAAATGTAAATAAATACCTATTTGATGATCTATATATATATATATATATATATATATATATATATATATTCGGCTATATGGTAAAGATATATATATAAAAATATGATAAGCCTTATGAGTTTTGTGTTTGTGCATGTGAACTAAGTATACAATGAATATTCGGCTATAAGCTAAGCTTGATGGGACCTTAATAAATTAAATTTTGTTTGAATTAGCTCAAGAGCATAGAGAACCAAGGTTGGACAGGGGAAAAGAGAAAGTAGTTGAATAGCCGAATCGAGACTGTTCGAAAATATATTCGAGGTAAGTTTTAAGTAGTTAAATATATATAATATTCGATAATGACATGATAGATTATGAGAATTAAGTATTACTTGTCATATATGTATATGGCCGAATGGAAATTGTAATGGTAGTAAAATGTGATATGCTTTCATGATCAAATGATAGTGTTTGATGAATATGTGGCACTTATGTGCAGGTTTCCGCATATCCAATAGTATTCTGAGGGTCCAACGGGTAATGCAATAGATGTGATGAAAGTCCTGAGGAGGGCATGTTAAAGATGTATGGTTATATGATATACTATGAAGAGTACAGGTATGTACGTAAACCCATGAATAATGCCTTGATAAAGAATGATTTGTGCTGAGAAAGTGTATACATGAACACTTGTTAAAGGAGCCAAAATGTTTGGATGATGAATAATCTTTTTGGTTATGATATTATGATTTTGTATGATTATGGTTTACTTTCATTGCATATTATTTTCATGTGGACTTACTAAGCTTTAATGCTTACCCCCTTTCTTTCCATCCCTTGTAGTTTCACCAAGCTAGCTCGGGAACCGAAAGCTGTCGGAGTATTCGATCACACTATCAAAAGATTATTAGGTATAGTGAATTTAATATTTTGAGTATGGCATGTATAGGGGACTTGGTCATTTTGTGATATGTGTCATGCTATTTGGCTAAATTTTGAAGGCCTATAATGTTGATGATTCATTTTGTAATAGCCATGTGATATGGCTCATAATTGATTGTTGGGTTGTAATGTCTAATTGTTCACGCATGCACGTGTTAATGCCTTGAGGATGTGCTATGTGGTTCGTTTGATGGATATGTGATGAGGAATGGATTAAGCACTTGGAAATAAGGAATGACTTAATGACTTAAGATGACTATAGACATGAATGTGTAAATTGAGGTTATGGTAACAAATTTGATTATGCATGAAATTGGTGTGGAATGCTTCCAAATGGTGTGACTAATTGAATGTGTAATAGAATGACATTACGAAGGTGTGAATGTGCCATGGTGTTGAATATTTGAATGTCTAAATATCTCATGTTGCATGCTATAAAATATGTTTGAGTGTATGCATGATTGAGGGTGACAAATGCCTTGAAAATTAGCCTTTTAAATGGTCCAAACGGGTAGGCACACGTGTAACAGCCTGATTTTGGGCTTAGTCAGAATAGTGGTTTCGGGACCATAAATTCGAGGCCGAGGAATTATTTTTATTATTATTTTGGTGTCATAGTATGATTATATGAGTGCATGAAAATTTTGGTGAATTAATTTTAGCGTTTGTGAGCTTAATTGCGAAAAAGGACTAAATTGCATGAAGGGTAAAAGTTTTATATTACTTGATAGAAATACCAAATAGCTAGAGAACCATAATTAGAGGTCTTTAAAGAGCAATTAAACCCCTTAAAGAGGCATGGCCGGCCATAGGAACCAAGGAAAAGTCAATTTCCAAGGTTAGGTGAAATTTGATGACTTATTTGACTAAAAAGAAAATAAAAGAAAAGAAAGATGATATCACCCTCTCATCTTCCCCCTTATCACCAAAAAATCTCAGCAAAAATAAGGGTTTTAAAGCTTTAAAATTTCAGCCAAGCTATCCTCTTGCAAGTAAGTGATTTTCATAACCATTCTTGATAATTTTTGTACTTTTGGAACCATTCTAGCATGAGCTAACTAATGAGCGGGCCATTTTGCAAAATGGCTGATAGTTTAGGGATTTTCCATGAAAGGATTTATGATGTTTGCTGAGTTTCTATGGAAGAAAATGAACCTTGGTTGTTAAATAAACAACTTTTGTGAAAGGACTTATTAAGAAAACCCTAATACGACCATTTTGTAAAGTTTATAAAATAGGTAGTAATGTTGTGAAATAATGGAAATTTTGGGCTTCTATAAGAGTAGAAAGGGTTCGGTTAGGCTTAAGACATGAAGAAATTCGATAAAAATCGATTTTCAAGTCTAGGGGTAAAATGGTCATTTTGTGAAAGTCTAGGGGCAAAATGGTCATTTGCCAAAAATGTGAATTTTTGATCGTCTAAATTTATTTAGTGATTAAATGAGTGAATTTTTATTATTTTAGGCCAAGAAATACAAAAACCGAACCTAGACTAGGGGAAGGCCAAGCAAGTAGATTAAATTGACTAGTCGCCTACGTTTCTTAATCCGAGGTAAGTTGTATGTTAATAATGCAACTATATTATTATGATGTGTGATTGAATTGATATTGCATAAATTGTTTTGATTGTGAATATGAGTATGCATGTTGAGAAATTAATGTAATAAAGACTCCCGGTTGAATGTTAGGAATAGAATTGGATATTCATGCCATGACTTTGGGTGATATGTGTGCTATAGTAAGACATGTCTAGGACATATATTGTCCACATTACGAGAGCTAGTGTAAGACATGTCTAGGACATGCATCGGCCTCGAGAGATGGAAGCCAGTGTAAGATATGCCTAGGACATTCATTGGCATTAAGACGAGAGCAAGTGTAAGACATGTCTGGGACATGCATCGGCTTCGAGATATACAAGCTAGTGTAAAACTTATCTGGGACATGGCGTCAGGTTGTTGTGTGTCAATGTAAGACCTATCTGGGAAATGACATTGACACCGATAGATGAGAGCCACTTTAAGACCTGTCTGGAACACGGCATCCCCTCGATATATGAAAGTCAATGTAAGACCTGTCTGGGACATGGCATTGACTTTGATGTGCTAGCCAGTGTAAGACCATGTCTCGGATATGCCATCTGCATCTTATCCCAAGTTTGGGGCTATTGAATATCTTTTAGTATTTCAAATGGTTTAACGGGAGATTTATGGTATATATCAAAATGAGAGAACTTATGACCATGTGCTGAGTGGTATAGGTACCTAAATGAGAATTTTGAAATACGAGCTTCATTTACGTTGTATGTTTAGTAAGGAAGGAAAGTGAGCAATTTATGCTTATGACTACTCGTGTATTTTACATGAAGTATGAAATGTGATTTTAATCAACATTGTATTCTTGGTGTGAGACGAATATGAACAAATATTATCCATGAATCTTCAAGTTCGTGTACAAATTGAGTTATATTGGGAGTATGATCCCCTATGGTAACTTGTAGTTATTTCATTATTTGCATGCGACTTGCTAAGCTTTATGGTTACCTCTTTTCGTTTCCACTTTCTTGTAGTACCGCCAAAATAGCTCGTGGATCATCGCCTTACGTCGAAGAAGCCAGTCACACTATCCCTAAAGCATTTGGTATAGCTAGTTTTATCATTTTGATTATGGCATGTTTAGGAACTAGTCTTTTTGTAATGGTCCAATTGCCTTGGGCTAAATGAATGGTTTGTCATAGCTATTGATTCATTTTGTGTAATGCCATGGATGGTGGCTAATATTGGCTATTGATATATGCAAATGATGACCTTCTTTTGAGAATGAGTAAATTGAATGATTTAGCCATGTGGTTGTGTAGGAAATTGGTTTGTCTTAGTTTAGTATAGCTTGGTGCAAGTAGATGTGGCAATAGGCTAGGCAAATAGCCTTATTTTGTCCACGGTGAAGACACTGCGGTGTGTGTCTAGGCCGTGTGCGACACACGGTCAGCCTCATGGGCGTGTTGTTCGGCTGTGTGTCCCCTGCACTTCGAATTTGCAAGTCAGTATGCATGGTAGTAAACACACGGGCAAAGACACGGCCATATGTCTCAGCCGTGTAGAGGACACAGCCTCTAGCCACGAGCGTGTGCCCTGGCCTTGTGCCCCTAATTGGTTGTTGAGGTTAGAAATAGAATGTCAATGTTTTTACAAACGAGCTGCGACACGGGCGTGTCATGGCCATGTGAGGGACATAGGCTATAGACACCGGCATGTGCCCGGCCGTGTGAAAATCTCAGTTGGTTCGAATTTAGAATTAATTCTACACGAGTGTACCCTTTCATACGGGCGTCTGCCCCTATTTCAAGTGACATTTTTTCAAAGTTTTCAAAGGATTCAGATTAAACCAAAATTGTTTCCAAAGTGTGTTTTGGGCCTCGTAGGCCCATATCAAGAATTTCTAGATTAATATTGAAAATTTTTAAATTTGATCGAGATTTTATGTTCTAAAATGATTGTATGCATTTGTTTAATTCAGGTAATGCCTCGTGCCCAGTCCCGGCCTCGGACTTGAGTAAGGGGTGTTACATTTAGTGGTGTTAGAGCTATGGTTTAGTCGATTCTACGACTAACCTAGCGTGAGTATGAGTTTAGCTATACATTCCAGAGTTGTATATTGATAGTGTGACGACTCTTGACAAAATAAATTGTGTTTTTATATATAGTAAATGGATCCTGACGTGGCTACAGCAGATGATGTGGAAAGTAATGCGCCAGCTCCGCAGAAGGGACTGCGCGGTAGATAGTGGGCCCGTGACAATGAGTCAGGTCGGAGGGGCTAGAGAAGCTTACCTCCATATGATGGATGCATGGTACTCAGAGTTCGTTCTTGTGAATCCAAACACTCCACCTCCCCTACCTCCTCTGATTCCTCAGCCTGCCCCTATGGCTCCCCATAGAGCAAACATGATTAGGAGGGAGAAACCTCCAGTAGACAGGATCTGTAAGCATGGGGCCAAGGAATTTCGGGCAAACATTAATGATGACCTAGAGAGAGCAAAGTTCTGGTTGGAAAACACCATTAAGGTATTTGATGTGCTATCATGCACACCCGAGAAGTGCATGAAGTGTGTTGTATCACTTCTGCGAGATTTAGCCTATCAGTGGTGGAATACTCTTGTGTCTGTTGTGCCGAGGGAAAGGGTAAATTGGGGATTCTTTCAGGAAGAATTTTGAAAGAAGTACATTAGCCAACGGTTTATTGATGAAAAAAGGAAGGAATTTCTCGAGCTGAAGCAAG
Organism: Gossypium arboreum; assembly: GCF_025698485.1. Lineage (NCBI taxonomy): Eukaryota > Viridiplantae > Streptophyta > Magnoliopsida > Malvales > Malvaceae > Gossypium > Gossypium arboreum. Next base: position 106,361,646 of record NC_069077.1, read on the forward strand.
GTCGTATGACAGTCATGGAGTATGAGTGCGAGTTCTAAGACTTAGTAAATATGCTCGGGAGTGTCTATCAACAGAAGCTATTATGTGTAAAAGGTTTGAGGACGGATTGAATGAAGACATCCAACTATTGGTTGGCATATTAGAGTTAAGAGAATTCGTGGTGCTTGTTGAGAGAGCTTGTAAGGCCGAAGAATTGGTCAAGGAAAAGAGAAGAGCGGACATTGAGTCCCATGACTCAAAGAAGAGACATATGGGGAAGTCACATCATACCTCATCCAAAAGATCGAGAGAGTTTCTTACTCGATCAAATGCGTCAGTAGGGTTCTCGAGCAAGAGTAAGAATAAGCAGTATGCGGTGAAAGAAGCCATAACCACTTCTATCGCAAGTGTTGGTAGTACTCACCTAGATAGACCAGAGTGTCCTCAATGCGGTAGAAGTCATATTGGTGAATGCCGAGGAAGTGAAAAAGGCTGTTTCAAATGTGGTTCGGTTGACCATTTTATCCGTAGTTGTCTCGAGGTGGGCGAGAAAAATAGAGATTAAGCTGTGAGATCGAGTAACGCTCCTTTGAGGGGTAGACCACAGAAGAACTCGAGAAGTGGGGCTAGCAGTAGAGGTGCACCCAGAGATCTTGCTGTGAGGTCTGAGGGCAGAGCACCTGCAAGGACTTATGCCATACGTGCCCAAGAGGAGGCAAAGTCTCCCGATGTGATTACGGGTACCTTTTCTATCCATGATAGATCTGTCGTTGCTTTGATTGACCCAGGGTCTACCCATTCTTATATTTGTCTGGAATTGATACCCCGTATAAACATGCTAGTTGAGTCCACTGAGTTTGTAGTAAAAGTGTCCAACCCTTTAGGCAAACATGTGTTAGTTGACCAGGTGTGTAGAAATTATCCTTTGACAATTAAAGGTCATTGTTTTCCAGCTAACTTGATGTTGTTGTCGTTTAATGAATTTGATGTAATCCTTGGGATGGATTAGTTAACTTCTCATGGTGTGGTAGTAGATTGTGGACGAAAAGCGATTGAGTTGAAATGTGGAAGCGGGGATGTTCTTTGGGTTGAATTAGGTAAATTGGATAATTTGCCTATAGTGATATCGTCTATGACTGCAGAGAGATATTTGAGAAAAGGGTGTGAAGCTTACCTCGCCTTTATGTTGAATACTCAAGCATCTGAATTGAAGACCGAATCAGTACTAGTGGTCTGTGAGTTCGCAGATGTGTTTTCAAAGGAATTATCCGGATTACCTCCAGTGAGGTAAGTTGAATTTGGAATTGAGTTAGTCCCTGGTACGGCATCCATCTCAATTGTTCCATATAGGATGGCTCCGACGGAGTTAAAGGAGTCGAAAGTTCAGCTACAAGAGTTAATGGATAAAGGTTTTGTAAAACTAAGCTATTCTCCGTGGGGTGCTCCGGTACTTTTTGTGAAAAAGAAAGATGAGTCGATGAGGTTATGTATTGACTACAGACAACTCAACAAGGTGATTGTAAAGAACAAGTATCCCTTGCTAAGGATAGACGATCTGTTTGACCAATTGAAAGGAGCCACCGTGTTTTCCAAGTTAAACTTAAGATCTGGTTATTACCAGCTCAGAGTAAAGGAGAAAGATGTATCAAAAACCGCATTTAGGACGAGATATGGGCACTACGAGTTCCTTGTTATGCCCTTTGGTTTAACGAATGCCCCTACAGTGTTTATGGACTTGATGAACCGCATTTTTTGGTCGTACTTGGATAAGTTAGTAGTGGTATTTATCGACAATATATTGATTTGTTCTCAAGATGCAAGTGAACACGCAGAGTATTTGAGAATTATTTTGCAAATCTTGAGGGATAAGCAGCTATATGCCAAGTTTAGTAAAAGTGAGTTTTGGCTCCGAGAGGTCGAATTCTTAGGGCACATCGTGTCGGGTGATGGAATTAGAGTTGACCCAAGAAAGATCTCGGCTATTGTAGAGTGGAAACTTTCGAGGAATGTGTCAGAGATTAAAAGCTTTCTGGGCTTAACTGGGTACTACAGATGGTTTGTTAAAGGCTTCTCGATGATAGCTACTCCAAGGACTAGACTACTACAAAAAGAGGTCAAATTTGAGTGAAATGATAAGTGCCAATAGAGTTTTGAGACATTAAAGGCTTTATTGACTGAAGCCCTAGTTTTAGTGTAACCAGAACTCAGAAAGGAATTTGTGGCATATACCGACACCTCATTGAATGGATGGGGGTGCGTACTTATTTAAGAAGGTAAGGTCATCGCTTACACTTCAAGACAGCTGAAGCCACACGAGAAAAACTACCCGACGCACGACTTAGAGTTGGCCGCCATTGTGTTCGCATTGAAAATTTGGAGTCACCATTTGTATGGAAAGAAATGTCAAGTATTCACCGACCATAAAAGCCTCAAGTATTTGATGACTCAGAAGGATTTGAACCTACAGTAGTGGAGATTGTTGGAGTTGATAAAGGACTACGAGTTGATAATCGACTACCACCCAGGAAAAGTAAACGTTGTCGCCAACCCTCTTAGTAGAAAGTCATTATTCACCTTGGATGCCATGAACACTCAGTTGTCGGTGGCCAATGATGGTTTGGTTCTAGCAGAACTAAGAACTAGACTGATGTTCCTTCAAGAGATCTGTGAAGCTTAGAAGGGTGATAAGGGATTGCAAGCCAAGATAACTCAAAACAAGACAAATTGTGAATCAGACTTTTGGATTGGTACCGATGGGTGTATAATGTTCAAAGGTAAGGTTTGTGTACCCAAGGACAATGAGCTTATTCATAGGATACTGCGAGAAGCACATAGTGGTTGCTTGTCTATCCATCTAGGTAGTGTGAAAATGTATAATGACCTGAAGAAAATGTACTAGTGGTCAAGAATGAAAAGAGACATTTTGAAGTTTGTTTCTAAGTGTCTAGTTTGTCAACAAGTGAAGGCCGAACACCAAGTACCTTCGGTTCTACTTCAACCTATAATGGTTCCTGAGTGGAAATAAGACCGTGTAACAATGGATTTTGTGTCAGGGTTGCCTTTGACACCAAGGAAAAAGGATTTTGCTTGGGTTGTTGTTGATAGGCTTACCAAGTTGACACATTTTATACCGGTGCGTACCGACTATTCCCTTGAAAAATTGGCTAAATTGTATGTTTCCGAGATTGTGAGACTTTATGGAGTACCTTTATCGATTATTTCGGATAGATATCTAAGATTTACCACGCGGTTTTGGAAGAAGTTACAAGAGGCATTAGGGACAAAACTGAATTTTAGCACGGCATTTCACCCGCAAACCGACGGCCAGTCAGAAAGAGTGATTCAGATCTTAGAAGACATGTTGCGGTGTTGTGTTTTCGAGTTTCAAGGTAGTTGTGAAAAGTACTTACCGTTGGTTGAATTCACCTACAACAATAGTTATCAGTCAAGTTTGAAAATGGCGGCTTATGAGGCTTTATATGGACGCAAGTGTCAGACACCTTTATATTGGACTGAAGTTAGAGAGAATCAGATTCATGAGGTTGACTTAGTCAAAGAAACTGAAGAGAAAGTTAAGGTGATTTGCGACTGTTTGAAGGTCGCTTCAGATAGATAGAAATCCTACACGAATTTGAAATGAAAGGTAATTGATTTTCAAGTCGGTGATAGGGTGTTTTTGAAAGTATCCCCATCGAGGAAAATCCTCAGATTTGGTAGAAAAGGCAAGCTGAGTCCTCGTTTCATAGGACCTTATGAGATTACCGAGAGAGTAGGGCCTGTTGCCTATCGATTGGCTTTTGCCGTTAGAGTTTGAAAGGATTCACGACTATTTCATGTGTCCATGTCACGTCGATATAGATCGGATTCTTCACATGTGATCACGCCAACTGAGGTTGAGATTCAGCTAGACATGACTTATGGCGAAGAGCCGGTTAAGGTTTTGGCTAGGGAGGTCAAACAATTAAGGAATAAAAGTATAGCACTCGTGAAAGTTTTGTGGCATAGACATTGAGTCGAGGAAGCCACATGGGAACCCAAGGAGACCGTGAGAGAACAATACCCCAACTTATTCACCGGTTAGATTTTCGGGGACGAAAATTCCTAAGGGGAGAATTGTAACATCCTGATTTTGGGCTTAGCCGGAGTAGTGGTTTCGGGACCACAAATTTGAGGCTTAGGAATTAATTTTATTATTATTTTAATGTCATAGTTTATTATATGAGTGCATAAAAAAATTGGTGAATTAATTTTAGCGTTTGTGAGCTTAATTGGGGAAAAGGACTAAATTGCATAAAGGGTAAAAGTTTTATTTTACTTGATAGAAATACCAAATAGCTAGAGAACCATAATTGGAGGCTTTTAAAGAGCAATTAGACCCCTTAAAAAGGCATGGTCGGCCATAGGAGACAAGGAAAGTCAATTTTCAAGGTTAGGTGAAATTTGGTGGCTTATTTGACTAAAAAGAAAATAAAATAAAAGAAAGACCATTTTGCAAAATGGTTGATAGTCTAGGGATTTTCCATGAAAGGATTTATGATGTTTGCTGAGTTTTTATGGAAGAAAATGAACCTTGGTTGTTAAATAAACAACTTTTGTGAAAGGACTTCTCATGAAAACCCTAATAGGACCATTTTGTAAAGTTTGTAAAATAGGTAGTAATGTTGTGAAATAATGGAAATTTTGGGCTATTATAAGAGTAAAAACGGTTTGGTTAGGCTTAAGACATGAAGAAATTCGATAAAAATCGATTTTCAAGCTTAGGGGTAAAATGGTCATTTTGTGAAAGTCTAGGGGCAATATGGTCATTTTGCCAAAAATGTGAATTTTTGATTGTCTAAATTTATTTAGTGTTTAAATAAGTGAATTTTTATTATTTTAGACCTAGAAATACAAAATCCGAACCTAGACCGAGGGAAGGCCAAGCAAGTAGATTAAATCAACTAGTCTCCTATGTTTCGTAATCCAAGGTAAGTTGTATGTTAATAATGCAACTATATTGTTATGAAGTGTGATTGAATTGATATTGCATAAATTGTTTTGATTGTGAATATGAGTATGCATGTTGAGAAATTAATGTAATAAAGACTCCCAGTTGAACGTTAGGAATAGAATTGGATATTCATGCCATGACTTTGGGTGATATGTGTGCTAGTGTAAGACATGTTTGGGACATGCATCGGCCACATTACGAGAGCCAGTGTAAGACATGTCTGGGAGATGCATCGACATTGAGACGAGAGCTAGTGTAAGAAATGTTCGGGACATGCATCGGCCTCGAGATATACAAGCTAGTGGAAGACCTATCTGGGACATGGTGTCAGCTTGTTGTGTGTCAATGTAAGACTTGTCTGCACATGGCATCGACACCGATAGATGAAAGCCAGTGTAAGACCTGTCTGGGACACAGCATCAGCCTCTATATATGAAAGTTAGTGTAAGACCTGTCTGGGACATGGCATTGACTTTGATGTGCTAGCCAGTGTAAGACCATGTCTCGGACATGCCGTCTGCATCTTATCCCAAGTTTGGAGCTATTGAATATCCTGTAGTATTTCAAATGGTTCAACGGGAGATTTATGGTATATATCAAAATGAGAGAACTTATGACCATGTGCTGAGTGGTACAGGTACCTAAATGAGAATTTCGAAATACGAGCCTCATTTACGTTGTATGTTTAGTAAGGAAGGAAAGTGAGTAATTTATGCTTATGACTACTCGTGTATTTTACATGAAGTATGAAATGTGATTTTAATCAACATTGTATGCTTGGTGTAAGACGAATATAAACAAATATTATCCATGAATCTTCAAGTTCGTGTACAAATTGAGTTATATTGGGAGTATGATCCCTTATGGTAACTTGTAGTTATTTCATTATTTGCATGCGACTTGCTAAGCTTTATGGTTACCTCTTTTCATTTCCACTTTCTTGTAGTATCGCCAAAGTAGCTCGTGGATCATCACCTTACGTCGAAGAAGCCAGTCACACTATTCTTAAAGCATTTGGTATAGCTAGTTTTATCATTTTGATTATGGCATGTTTAGGAACTAGTCTTTTTGTAATGGTCCAATTGCCTTGGGCTAAATGAATGGTTTGTCATAGCTATTGATTCATTTTGTGTAATGCCATAGATGGTGGCTAATATTGGCTATTGATATATGCAAATGATGACCTTCTTTTGAGAATGAGTAAATTGAATGATTTAGCCATGTGGTTGTGTAGGAAATTGGTTTGTCTTAGTTTAGTATAGCTTGGTGCAAGTAGATGTGGCAATAGGCTAGGCAAATAGCCTTATTTTGTCCACACGGGTAGACACACGGGTGTGTGTCTAGGCCGTGTGCGACACACGGTCAGCCTCATGGGCGTGTTGTTCGGCTGTGTGTCCCCTGCACCTCGAATTTGCAAGTCAGTATGAATGGTAGTACACACACGGGCAGAGACACAGCTGTGTGGAGGACACGACCTCTGGCCACGGTTGTGTGCCAAGGTTTTTAAACAGGGGCTGCGACATAGGCGTGTCATGGCCGTGTGAGGGACATGGGCTATAGACACGGGTATGTGCTCGGCCATTTGAAAACCCCTAGAGTTTTGAATTTAGAATTAGTTCCGCGCGGCAGTGTGCCCATGTTTCAAGTGACATTTTTTCAAAGTTTTCAAAGGTGTTCAGATTAAACCCAAATCATTTCCAAAGTGTGTTTTGGGCATCGTAGGCCCATATTTAAAAATTCTAGATTAAGATTGAAAATTTTTAAATTTGAACGAGATTTTATGACTTGAAATTATTGTATGCATGTGTTTAAGTCAGGTAATACCTCGTGCCCAATCCCGGCCTCGGACTCGAGTAAGGGGTGTTACAACACAGGCATGTGTCGAGACCGTATGTGACACACGGTCTGCCCTATGGGCATGTTGAATTGTCTTGTGTCGCCTACACCTAAATTTTGCAAGTCAGTATGCGCAATAGTACACACACAGGCTAAGACACGGGCGTGTGTCTTGTCCATGTGAGAGGCACAGCCTACCCACATGGGCGTGTACTCTGGCCGTGTGAAGTCTGTACCATTTTATGAAAAGTTCATTTATTTTTTAATTGACCACACGGTCTGGCCACACGGGCATGTGATACGGCCATGTGACCCTAAATTGGTGTTGAGTCATAGTCAGAGAGTTACACGGCCGGAAGGCACGGGCATGTCGACAGTACACAGGCGTGTCCTTTGTCTCACACAGGCGTGTGGCTCTGTATTGGGGAAAATTTCCCAAGTTTTCTAAAGTTCCCGATTTAGTTCCAAATCTTTTCCAGTGGTTGTTTTTGGCCTTGTAGGCCCGTATTAGGGACAAATTGTGTATGTATGAATGAATTTATTTTTAAGAAAAATTTTATAGCTTGATTTTTCATGTATGTGTATGCTTAAGTCCAGTAATGCCTCGTACCCTATCCCGGCATCGGACACGTGTAAGAGGTGTTACATGTTAGTTCATTTAAACATGATTCATATGAATTTGACATAGATAACCATTATACTTGAGCATGATTCAATTGATTTTATCATCTATCTCAACATAACATATTTTTCATGTAACTCACCAGATCAAAGTCTTTCAGACATACAAGTCTTGGTTCATATAGAGCACTTACCATATCATTGGAAATTCATGCCCATTAAACCGAATAGAATATTGTTGGATACACAGGATAGCTCGCATGAAGTGTGCTGAACATATAACCGTGGTCCATCAATTCCTTTACATATATGCTCACAAGAGCTATGAATAAGTATGCTCACACGAGCTATGAAAATGGGCCTACTCACATGAGTTGTGGGTCAGAACATAGCTACACGGTACTGCTCACACGAGCTATTGTGTATCCACAACACATGCCAGATCTCAACCACCGGTAGGACATTCAAGACTAGCACCTAAAGCATGTAAACCCTAATGACATGTCATTTGTATCCTACAAATTCCTAAGGTTCAAACGGGGATCGAGAATCGTCGTATGTCGTTGGATTTACATCGTCTCATAACATGATAAATTGTATAATAACATATATATATTGATTCATTTCCAAAAAAACCATATATTAACATTCAATTTAATCAATATTATACATAATACATTTCATATGAACTTACCTGGCTAAATTGCAGAAATGACAAAGTACAGGGGCATTTTGCTAATTTTCCATTATCCTTGATTTTCCACCTAATCTTGGTCTAAATTAATAATTTCATTCAATCTATTAATTTAGACAGTAAAACAATGTATTTTTACAATATTTCCTCTAAAGTTTTACTTTTATTCAATTTAGTTCCTGAGCATAAAACATGCAAATTAACCATTTTTACGCAAAATTGAGTCTAGCTGAATACTTAAGGCATCAAAAACAGCCCATTATTGAAACAATTTCACATCAAATACTTGTATTTTTACTATTTCAGCAATTTAGTTCCTAATTGATTAATTAATCAAAATCACTTAATAAAATAAATTTAAATAACAACTAATATTTTAAATTCATCATTTAACATCTAAAATCACAAGGTTCATCAATGGCAACACTCAAAATATTTAACAGTTTCAAAATCAAAGGTACGTGTAACACCCCAAACTCGGCCTAGAAGTTTGGCTCGAATCTGGCGTGTCACATTGAAGTGCTTTTTGGAAACCATGTTTCCATTAAAAACCCTTATTAATTATTAAAAACTTGTATCCTTTTTAAACCTTGTTAGAAAACCTCAGCTGAATAACATTCTTAACAATTTTGTAAAAAAAAATCCTGGCAGTTGCGGAAGCTTAATTTAAAAACAATTGCGGTTACGTGATGTTTTGAACAACAGTAGTTGCTTTGGAAAACCGTGTTCTAATACTAGCAATTATAAGAACAATAAATAAAATTCCAAATTTGAAATCCAAAAAATTGCAACGGCTTTTGTGACACCCCTAATGTGACCCTAGTCGGAGAGTGGTTTCGGGACCACAAAACCGAGTCACAAAAATAATTAGGTGTTATATTCTGTGCTTATTGTATGTGGAATTTGTATGTGTGAATATTTCGTGCCTTGATTTTTATTAATTAGGTGCTAATTTATAAGAAAGGACCCATGTGATAGGACTTGAAAATGTGATAGGTGAAATTTAAATGGCCAAATAATGCATGAGTTATTGACATGAGGGACTTGCATGTCAAATGGACCACTTTAACTTAGTGGCGGCCATCAAGATGGTGGATAGATATTATATACATTTTATGTTAGCATGATAATAGTTAATGGCCTTATGGTATGGAAGAAAAGATAATTAAAAGGAATGGAAGAGTGTTAGAAAAAAAAGATATTCATCCTTCTTCTCCCCCCTTTGCTGTACCAAAAGAAAAGAAAAAGGAGAGGAAATTGAAGATTAAGGCATTTTGATCACCTTTAAGGAAAGAAAGGTAAGAGTGTGTTCATCTTCCTTACTTTCTTGCAGTAGAAACAAGAGGAAAGAGGAAGGAACTTGTCTAGGGCATTCGGCTATCGTGGAGGTTAAATAAGGTAGGAGTTCATGTTATTTCTATTGATTTTTATGAGAAACTAGCTAGTAGTCAAGCTACTATTGTAACCTATATGCTAATCTAAAAGATGCTATGAACAAATGTGAAGTTTTGCTAGTTAGGATTATTCGGCCAAGTGTTTATGTGGTAGAAATTAAGTGTTAAATGAAATGAAAATGGTATTATATGGGGTATGTATATTCGCCATGTAAGTAAATATGATAGGTATGATTTGTGTTCGGAGATTTTAGGTCATTGAGTTCTTGTTGTTGTGTGTGTATGTGCATGAGTATTCGGCCATGCTATAGAATTCATGATGCAAAATGATAAATGCTTGGTACATTCGGTCATAATGGGCATTAAGATGGTGAAGTTTGAATTAGTGAAATGTTCATATAGGTTGTCTTGATGAAAGAGAAAGAGAAGAATTAGATATCATATTTGATGATAGTGTGGTATATAAAGGTGTTGAACTTAAATAAGTAATATTCGGCTAGCATGATGAGTATGAAATATTAAGTAGATGAGATAATTGATGGTGAAGTGGCTAATAGGGACTTTTAATGAAATCTATGCTAAGGCCGAATCTATCAAATGCTAAATGTGCTTATGTGTATATTCGGCCACCTAATTAAGCACATAGGTGGTGTTGAATTTGATCTTGCACATTCGGCCATATTGGTGTACACACTTGTGATACGATCCTTGATTAGGATAGTTGGCAATAGGGTGATAGCCTAAGGTTGTGAACCGAATAGTTCAAAAGCATGGGGTAGAAGGATAAGAATTTGTCATGTGTATCCTATGAAATGAAATTTTAATGTTTAATACAAATATTTTACAATGTGGTTGAATGGGTTAATTTAATTGTTTAAGCTCAAGATCCTAAAGAGAGGCGTCCAACAAGGGAAAAGCGAAGGTCATCGAGTAGCCGACTTGGAATTTATTTTACCCAACACAAGGTGAGTCATTAAGCATATATTTGGTGTTGATTTAAATGATCATAATATATATGCAAATGTGTTTAAATGAGTTGATGTGTAAATAGAAATGTATGTGTATGGAATGATGCCATTGTTGAATGTATAAAGGCAGCAAAATGCATAAGGTATTGGTCTCGGCACTAAGTGTGCGGGTATAAATGGACACGGTGACAAGATTGGCACTAAGTGTGCGGGTTTAAAATTGTACAGCACTAAGTGTGCGAATTTGATTATATAGCACTATGTGTGCGAGCTGATTTTATAGCACTAAGTGTGCGGATTCACTATATGCTCTTGCATTACAATTGGCACTGAGTGTGCGACATTATCGAGTTAATCCCGGACAGCGGATCGGGTAAGTACCTTGAGCTCATGACGAATAGGCAATATGTTCATGCTCGGGGTTGAACTTGGTAAGCTTTAAATCTATGTGATGATTGCAATTGTGTGATTGTGGTGAAAATGAGTTAGTGTGTGAAAATGCCTCAAATATCTTATTGTGTAGAATATGAAATGTGGATGTATGACTTGGTATGAGATTGAACCGAAAGGTCCGAGGAATTATGGTATAGTTTCGGTATGGATGAGTACCTAGCCTCGTTTATTGTTTCATGTTGTGATAACTTTATTAATGGATGGTGGTTGAATGCTTATGACTTACTAAGTTATAAACTCACTCGGTGTTTTCTTGTCACCCCTTTTAGGTCTGTTGGACTCATATTGTTTGCGTGCTCGGAACCGTTGTTGAAGTCATCACACCGACTAGAAATCTTTTGGTATTGTCTTCGTAGTTGAACTAGGAGAACATTTGGCATGTATAGGCTATTATGTTTTGTTGAATTATGGGTTGTAAACTTTAAGCCATGTGAAAATGGCCTATGTGGTCGTTGAGTGGGATGCTAGAACCTATAGCCACGAGTCTTAGAAACTTTAATTTTGATAAGGTGGCCATAATTTGTGTCATGTATGATGGATGATTAGTAAGGTCAAGGAAAGATTCATGAAATTGGCATAGTCTACTGCAGTAACTGTTGCGGACAGCAGCAGTGATATGAGATTGAAAAATCACTAAAAACAGTAGAAGTATAATTAAATAGTGAATAAATTATGAAATTGAACCTTTATGAATCTATTTTCATATGGATGAAACGAAACGACCATATGAGCAGTATACTGAGAGATATTAAAGTTCTCGTGAGACAGGGCCAGAACGGTTTCTGGATCCCCTGTCTCGACTTTGAAAATTTACTATAAATTATCCAGAAAGAATTAGAAGTCATGCCTTATATGTGAAGATTCCATTTTGAGTCTAGCTTCATTAGAAACAAACGGAACCAGTATTAAAGCCCTGTACAGAGAGATATTCAAGTTGTAAGGCGAGAAGGTCAGTGTAGTCGATCCCTGTAACATGGGTGGCTTTAACTAATAAAGTGTACCAATTGGCCCGACCAAAAATTCTAGAAATAAATCCATGGATGGATATATGAGTATAGTTTCAGGGAAAATTTACGGAATTGGTTTTCGAGTTCTGGAACTCGAGATATGATTTTAAGGTAATAAGTGACGCAGTTAGCTAGCTTTGCTGAAACAAAATTTCATAATTTCCAAGAGGGAAATAAGGAAGTAAGCCGGTAACACCTCGTGGTCGAATCTGGTGACGGTCACGGGTTTGGGGTGTTACATTTTTTTGGTATCAGAGCTATGGTTTAGTCGGTTCTAGGACTACCATAGCGCGTGTGAGTCTAGCTATACATGCCAAATTGTTAGTGCTGAATAATGTGATGACTTGACGGTTGAAATTTTTGTTTTGATTAGCAATGGAACCCGGATAGAGACCCTTAGCGGATGACGTTGAAAGTGTAGCGGCTGCTCCGCGCAAGGGACACCGCCTGCTGAGCCTCGATCATCCGCGAATAATGAAAATGAAGGCGAAACAAGCCTTCTTCACCATGATGAATGAGTGGGTCGAGCAATATGCCGAACCAATCCTATTGTCCAACCATTCCGAATTTAAATACTCCACCCCAAGAGCCCATAATGCCTCCGATTCATTGATCCCGTGAGGTGAGTAAACCACCTGTGGACTTGATTAGGAAGCGCAATGAGGAGTTCAAGGCCATAGTTCTTGATGATCTTTGAAAAGGCCGAAGTTTCGCTCGATAACACCATTAGAGTGTTAGATGAACTATCATGCACACCGATGAATGTCTTAAGTGTGCTATATCCTTGTTATGAGACTCACTTACTATTGGTGGAGGACTTTAATTTCCATAGTCCCAAATGAACGAGTTACTTGGGATTTCTTTCAATCCAAATTTTGAAAGAAATACATTAGTCAACGGTTCATCGATCAGAAGCGTAAGGAATTCTTGGAACTCAAGCAAGGCCGTATGACAAGATCTCGAATACTGAACATGAGTTCGTAAGACTCGATCGGTATGCCCGGAGTGTGTGGCTGATGAGGTTGCTATGTGCAAAAGATTTGAAGAAGGATTGAATGAAGAGTTAAAGTTACTAGTGGGAATTTTGGAGATAAAGGAGTTCGTGACACTAGTCGAACGAGCCTGCAAGGCGGAAGAACTTGGAAAGGAAAAGAAGAAGGCTGAATTTGAAGCAAGAGATTACCGTAAAAGATCAACGAGTAAAGCTCCGTTCTCGGCTGTAAAGAGGTTCAGGGAGGACACCGGTAAGTCGAGGGCGACTGCAGGAATTTCCATTAGAGCCCGACCATCGACAGACTCCCGAGCTACTTCGGTAGCTAGTGTGGGCAATAATCGTCAAGAGAGACCTGAATGCCCCTAATGTGGAAGACGACACCTAGGTGAATGTTGGGGTAAGTCTCATAACAAGACTCATTACGGATGTGGTTCAAGGACCACTTCATTAGAGATTGCACGAGCTAGATGAGAAGAATAAGATGCAAGGTGCAAGATCTAGTGGGGCGACGGCTAGAGGTAGACCCCGAGGACCCTTTAAAAAAGGGCAAAATTAAGGAAAGGAAATTTTATTATAGGTTTTTATTTTTGGGAAAAAAATGTAATTTAAGGTATAAGTAAAAAAGGGGATTAAAAAAAATTTTGGCTAAATTGAAAATTTAATTTAAAATTTTTGGTAATTAAAATTTTAAAATTTTTAGCCCTAAATTTATTCCAGGTTTGTTTTTGGGATTTTAAAAATATTTTGGGAAAGATCTTGGGAATTGGGAAATGGGGTGGTTGTAAATACATTTGTGAAATGGCAAAAGGTATGGAATTTGAACGTTTTGGGGAAAGGAAAATTTTAAATTCTAGGGGTTTAAATTTAAAAAATTTAAAAGGGTTGAAAAGAAAATTTAATTTTTGTAAACCCGGAAAGGGCCCAAGGGGAAGGGGTTTACCACGGAAATTTCAAAAGGTTAAAAAAATTTTGGGTTGTTTAAATGCAAAAATTTTTGGGAAAGGGTTTAAAATTTTAAAATTGGGGAAAGGGTTTTTTGGGTCCCTTGGGTTGGGAAATGTTGGAAAAAAGGGAAAAGGTTGTTTAAACCCAAAAAGGGGAAATAAAAAAAAATTTAAATTTAAAATTTTTTAAAAAAACCAAAAATTTTTAAAATTTTGAGTTTTTTTGATATTCTCATAAAACTGTTTTCCCCAATTTATATTTTCCCAAAGGTTAATTTTTAATTTTTTTTAATATTTTATGGTTGTGTTTGTTTTTGGGAATTTTGCAAATTAAATTGAAAGGGAAAGGGAAACAAAAAGAAAGGTTGCAAAATTTGAAAAGAATTTTATTTTAAAATTTTTTGAATTTTTTAAAGAGGTTTAAAGTTTGGGCCAAATTAATAGGGAAAAATTAGGAAAGAAAAATTTTGAAATTTTTAAAGAAAGAAATTTTTGGGTTTCCTTTTTGGGTTTTTTTTTTAATTTAAAAAAATTTCCAAAAGAACCACCCCTTTAGGTTTAAAATTTTTCCCAAGAAAAATTTTAAAAGTTTCCAAAAAAATTTTAAAAGGTTTTAAATGGCCCTTTTTGGGAAATTAACAAAGTTTTTATTTTAGTTTAATTTAACCTTTGGGTTTTGGGAATCCCAAAAGGGGAAATTGGTTTTGGAAATAAGATGGGAAAATTTAATTTAAATCTTGGCCTCCTTTTTTTAAAAAAGGGAATTAAATTATTTGGTAAAATTGAAAAAGTAAATTTATTTGGTGAAAAAAAGTTAAATTAAAATTTATAAAGGAATTAGGGCATTATAACCGGGGCTTTTAATTTTGAAAATTAAAGGGGGAAAAAATTTTTTTTTTAAATTTTGGATTGAAATTTTTGTTTAAAAATTTTTGGTATTTTTTGAAAGGAAAATTATTGAAGCGGGGGGTTTTAAATTTAAATTGAAAACCATTTTCCCAAGAAATTTGAATTTAAATAATTTATGAATTTTTATTTATTTTTAAAAATCAAAATTTAAAATTAAAAATTGGGAATGGAAAAAAGGAGAAAAAATTAAACGGGAAATTTTAAAAAAGGTTTTTTGAATTTAAAACCATTGTGAAAGAAATAGGCAAATTGAGAAATAAAGTCCTTGGAAAAACCCTTTGGAGGGTGGGAAAGAAAATTTCTTTTCCGGGGAAATGAAAATTTGGGAAAAGAGGAAAAAGGCCCTTTTCCCGAGGGATTTTCAATTTAAAACCCATGTACCCGGGGGGAAAAAAGGGTTTTCCATGGGGAAAAATTTTCCTTGGAAAAGGAAAGGGAAAAACAAGGGGGTTTGGGAAAAATTTTTAAATCAACCTTTTCACCCCAAAAATTTTTAATTTGGGGTTTAAAAATAAACTTTGGGAATGGGAGGTTTTTGATTTTGGTTATTTTTTGTTTTAAAATAAGTTTAAAAAAATTGTTAAAAATTTATACTACGGTTTAAATAAAATTAAGGAATAAATTTTGGGTTGGTTGTTAAAGGGTTTGGGGGTTCTAATTAAAAAAGGGAAAAAGGCCCCAGAAAGGTCATTTTAAAAAAATTTAAATTGTTTAAAATATTTCCCCCCCAAAAAATCTTAAAGGGGTAAAAGGGAAAATTGAAAAGGGTTCCCTTTCCTTTTGAAAGGCCAAATCCCAAGAAGGGGTTTTTTTGGGTTAAAAGTTCTTCGTAAGGGGTTACATTGGTAAAGGGAAATTTAATATGTCAATGGGTAAAAATTTTATAAAAAGAAAAAATTTAGTTGGAAAAGGATTTGAAAAAGGGAAATAAAGTTAATTAAAAAATCCAAGAGAAGGGGCCAAAATTTAAGGGAAGAATAAAAAAAATTTTAATTTTGGGGAAAAAATTTTTTTAAAGTTTTTAACTAAAATTAAAAAAGGGGGTTTTTTTAAAAAAGGTTTCCAAAAAAGGGTTAAATGTTTAAAGATTTGAAAACTTTGGGTTTTTAAATAAAGTAATTTTTAAAGGGGAAAAAATTAATTGAAAGGTATTTGGGGAAATTTAAAATAAATAGCAAGGAAAGAATTTAACCTTTAAAGGGTTTAAATGAAACAAAATGGGGGTAAAATTTAACAAATTTTTTGTTTAATGGAAAAGGGAAATTTTTGGGAAAAAGGGGTGAAAATGGAAAAAAAACACCTTTTTCCCCTTTTTTGAAAAAAGGGGGTTTGGGTAAACCTTTTTTTAACCTTTAAAAAAGAAATTGGGGTTCTTTTTTAAAACCCAAAGAAAAGGGGAAAATTGTGGAAAATTTAATTTAGGTTTTTTTATTTTTTTTTATTTAAAGGTTTTCTGGTTGGATTGAACCAAAGCCAAATTAAATTTGAAAAAATTTTTTTGGTCCCTTTTTTGGTAATTAAGGTGGGTTTAAATAAAATTTTTATAAAAATTGGGTTTTCTTGTAAAAATTTTAAAGGTTTTTTGTTTTAATTAGGGTTTTTGTTGGTTTAGCTGAAATTTTGGTTTGTTTCAAATTGAAAAAAATTTGGAAATTTCAAAGGGTTAAAGGGTTGAAAATTTAAAATTGTGAAAGGGCTTGGTTTTTTGGGGTGGGGAAAAGAAAAAACAATTTTATAAAGGTGATAAAAATTTTATTAAGTATTTGGCAAAAAGTATTTAAAAATTGTAGTTAATTGTGGGAAGCAAACTTTTAATGAAAAAATCTAACCCTTTAAATTTGGGTTTATTTATAAAATTTTACCATTAAATGGTTGAAAGGCCAATTTGATTTTTTTAAAAGGGGAAAACCAAAAGGTTTGTTCTTGATTAAAAATTTTTAAAAATTAAAGGGGGGGGATTTTTGGTTCCTTTGAAAAAAATTAAACAA
This sequence comes from Gossypium arboreum, assembly GCF_025698485.1. Lineage (NCBI taxonomy): Eukaryota > Viridiplantae > Streptophyta > Magnoliopsida > Malvales > Malvaceae > Gossypium > Gossypium arboreum. Next base: position 106,378,423 of record NC_069077.1, read on the forward strand.
AAACCAAAGGGTTTAAGGGTTTTTTTGGGGTTTGTTACCCGGAAAAAGGGGGAAAAAAGGTACCCAAAAAAAATTTCAAAATAAAATCTAAAAAATTTGTTTGATTTAAAGTTTTTAAAAGGGGAAAGATTTGTTTTTAAAGGGATTTTGGGGGAAAAATTTTAAAAAAGGAAAAGGGGGCCGCAAATTAAAAACGGGAAAAATTTGGGGAAAATTTAAATTGGCAAATTTGTTTTGGGAAACCCTTTAAAGTCTGGGAAAACAAAGCCAAATTTTTAAAAATTTTGAAAAATTTTTGGGGTTAAAGAAGGGGCCCCCAAAAAGGAATGGGTTTAATGTTTAAAATTTTTTGAAAACCCCTTTAGTGGTTGAAATTTTGAAAATTTAAAGCCAAAAAGCCTTTTAATGGGAAAAGAGGGTTCCAAATTTGCCCCGAAAATTTTTATTAAAATTTTTAATTTAAATTTAAACCCCCAAAAGGCCCAAAATGGGACAAATTTTGAGGGTTTTGGTTGGAAAAAGGAAGGTTTAAAGGGATTTGTCAGGAAAAAGGGAAAAAATTTTGGGAAAAAAAAAATGTTATCCTCCCATTGGAAAAATTTTTTTTAAGTGGGTTTTTCCCTTTTTAAATCCCAAAATTGTTTCCCCTTTTAATTTCCACCTTTCGTAAAATTTTAAATTTTTAAAAAATGAGATTGAACCGAAAGGTCCGAGGAATTATGGTATAGTTTCGGTATGGATGAGTACCTAGCCTCGTTTATTGTTCCATGTTGTGATAACTTTATTAATGGATGGTGGTTGAATGCTTATGACTTACTGAGTTATAAACTCACTCGGTGTTTTCTTGTCACCCTTTTAGGTCTCTTGGACTTGTATTGTTTATGCGTTCGAACCGTCGTTGAAGTCATCACACCGACTAGAAATCTTTTGGTATTGTCTTCGTAGTTGAACTAGGAGAACATTTGGCATGTATAGGCTATTATGTTTTGTTGAATTATGGGTTGTAAACTTTAAGCCATGTGAAAATGGCCTATGTGGTCGTTGAGTGGGATGCTAGAACCTATAGCCACGAGTCTTAGAAACTTTAATTTTGATAAGGTGGCCATAATTTGTGTCATGTATGATGGATGATTAGTAAGGTCAAGGAAAGATTCATGAAATTGGCATAGTTCACTGCAGTAACTGTTGCGGACAGCAGCAGTGATATGAGATTGAAAAATCACTAAAAATAGTAGAAGTAGAATTAAATAGTGAATAAATTATGAAATTGAACCTTGATGAATCTATTTTCATATGGACGAAACGAAACGACCATATGAGCAGTATACTGAGAGATATTAAAGTTCTCGTGAGACAGGGCCAGAACGGTTTCTGGATCCCCTGTCTCGACTTTGAAAATTTACTATAAATTATCCAGAAAAAATTAGAAGTCATGCCTTATATGTGCAGATTCCATTTTGAGTCTAGTTTCATTAGAAACAAATGGCACCAGTATTAAAGCCCTGTACAGAGAGATATTCAAGTTGTAACGTACGAAGGTCAGTGTAGTCGACCCCTGTAACATGGGTGACTTTAACTAATAAAGTGTACCAATTGGCCCGACCAAAAATTCTAGAAATAAATCCATGGATGGATATATGAGTATAGTTTCAGGGAAAATTTATGGAATTGGTTTTCGAGTTCTGGAACTCGAGATATGATATTTAAGGTAACAGTGACGCAGTTAGCTAGCCTGCCTGAAACAAAAATTTCATAATTTCCAAGAGGGAAATAAGGGAAGTAAGCCCGGTAACACCTCGTGGTCGAATCCGGTGACGGTCACGGGTTTGGGGTGTTACAGCTTTACTACAACCCACATAAAACATTTAAAAGTAATAATCAAAATTGTAACATAAATAGTGTGTGTGGCTTCCTCCGAGCCCTCGCAGCTCCGATCCGCCTAAGTCCGAAATTACCGAAGGTTAATAAACAGGTGAGTTCTAAAACTCAGCAGAAATCCGTACTATAAACAGGAACGATCATCATATAAAAGAATTAAAAGTCTGGCCCTTTGACCTTACTTAAGGCCGAGATCAATTGGGCCTTAGCCCACTATAACAGACAAGATCGGATGGGCTTTAACCCATTACGTAATAAGAAACATTATCATAACTAGAATCAAAATCGAATCGAATCGTAATCGTGACGTAATCAAAATCGTAACCGAATAAGAATTAGATAATGTAATCGTAATCGAAGATCGTAATGTAATCGAATCGTAACCGTAATCGAATTAGGTAATGTAATCGGAATCAGATCTCGCAATGTAATCAAAATCGAATGTGAATGCAATCCCAACCCAATCTAGTCAGTATACACCCCGCACCAACCTTACACCATGTGGGGAGACTACTCGACCCACCCAACCGCTACACACCACGTAAATTGCAATGAGGTCGCCGGATATTGTGACGAAGTCACCGTATCAGATATATGTGGCGGTTACCGGATTGCAAATGAGGTCGCGGATATTGTGTGAAGTCACCAAAACAGATATATGTGGCGAAGCTACCAGATTGCAGCGAGGCTGCCAGAACGCTTCCTCCATCAATATAACCCATATCCCATGCAACAGATATGTCATCACATACAACATACAGAATCAGAATATCATGTCCATATTTGAATCAGACAATCACAGTCAAATCATTCATATCACCAACATATATTCACAATCAAATCCGTCAACCACACAATCCAAGTTAGTCACTTGCCCACAAGGGCAAAACAGTCATTTAACACCTTAGGGGCAAAATGGTAATTTTACCCCACAAGGTATCTCGGTAATTCCACCCTACAGGGGTATTTTAGTAATTCTACCCTACAAGGGTATTCCGGTAATTCTACCCTATAGGGGTATTGCGATAATTCTACCCTACAGGGATATTTTGGTAATTCTACCCTATAGGGGTATTTTGGTAATTCTACCCTACAGGGGTATTTCGGTAATTCTACCTTACAGGGTTATTTCGGTAATTCTACCCTACAGGGGTATTTTGGTAATTCTACCCTACAGGGGTATTTCGGTAATTCTACCGTACAAGGGTATTTCGATAATTCTACCTTACAGAGGTATTCGGTAATTCTACCTTACTAGGGTATTTTAGTAATTCTACCCTACAAGGGTATTTTGGTAATTTTACAAACTAGGGGTGTTTTGGTAATTCTACCCTATAGGGGTATTTCAGTAATTTCACAATCGAGGGTAAAACAGTAACTTTGTAAATCAAGGGTAAAATAGTAATTCTGTAAATCGAGGGTACTTTGGTAATTTTACCAATGAGGGTATTTCAAGAATTTTACAAATCGGGGTATTTTAGTAATTTTACAAACCGAGGTATTTTGTAATTTTCAAATCGAGGTAAAATGGTAATTCTCTAAATCGAGGTAAAATGGTAATTCTATAAATCGAGGTAGAACAGTAATTACGTAAATCGAGGTAAAATAGTAATTTTGTAATTCAAGGGTAAAATAGTAACTCTGTAAATCGAGGGTAAAATAGTAATTTTGTAAATCGAGGGTAAAACAGTAATTCTGTAAATCGAGGGTAAAATGGTAATTTTGTAAATCGAGGGTACTTTGATAATTTTACATGTCGAGGGTATTTGAATAATTTTGCAAACTGAGGGTATTTCGATAATTTTACAAATCGAGGATATTTGGGTAATTTTATAAACCGAGGGTACTTTGGTAATTTTACAACTGAGGATATTTCAATAATTTGGTAAATTAAAGTATTCTAAGCAGGGATAACAATACGAATGGGCCTAAAGCCCTTCTCGGCCCAAATGGGCCCACACTCTCGTGTGACCCTTTTAGCCCAAATCTAGCCACAGATATGAGATTCACCTAGCCTAGTCCAATATTTACTACACAATCAAACAACTTATCCAATTGGGCCTGTTGGCCCATTGGGCCCACATGGCCCCTTTCAGCCCATCGCGGCCCGAAGTAGCCATCCTACAGCTAGAGTAGTGAGAAATACACACCTGATTGGAGACTGGAGTTAATCCACGCTCCGAGCACTCTTAGCCGACGCCCAACCCAAACGAGCAAGCCATAAAGTGAAAGGGATCAGCCAAGAAAGGTACCTTTACTCTCCTCATGGTTCTCTATATTTAAAGCCAACTTCGCATCCACTCTTATGTTAGCTTCCCGATGTGGGATCCCTCCATCATCAGAGTTTAAATTCAACACCAACTCTTGCCACCCCCTTTTAACAAAATAAATGCTCTTTGCTTGCCATGGGATTCGAACCCATGCCTCCCTTCAGATGCTCCACACGCTACTTGCCACTAAGCCACAAGGCTTTTTGTGTCACAATTTCTCCAACAATATTCTTAAGGCCTACCTACTACACCTGTGGTTGATTCACCTTAAACCAAAATTTTTGCTAGAGTCCGTGTTTGAACCGGGACTTCTCCAACACTTCTCAATACACTTAACCACTAAAACAAGCCTTCATTAACGAAATTTTCACACACAACAGAATATTATAAGCTGCCTTCAACCGCTCCCATGCTCAAGGCCCAAAACTTCTAGGCCCAAATTCAGGGTGTTACAGTACGGGCTAGCTGGACCTAATTGCAACGATCTCAAAAACATAAACATTACCAAAAACGGGACTAAAATGGACTTACATGCACAATACAAAGCATGGCTGAAGCTTGAAGGTATAACCATGGTTGATTTCTTCTTTCAATTCGTGAATAAGACATGAAAATGATGATATAACATTTTGGTTTTTATTTTATTTATTAATTTAACAAATTACCATTTTGTCCATTTAATAATCATCAACTTTTCATGCTTTTAGTTGCCCAAAATTGTCCGCTACATTCTTAAATGGTCTAATTACCATTCAAGTCCCTTTTCCATTATTCAATTAACCATTTAATCACTCAAATCAAATAGTGATCAAATTTTACATCTTTTACGATTTAGTCCTTTTTAATTAATTAACTATTGAAACGTTAAAAAATTTCAACAAAACTTTAATACCACCTTACTGACACTCGGTAAACATTTTTATAAATATTTAAAGCTCAGTTTATAGAAAGGAGGTCCTGATACCTCATTTTAAAACCATTTGACCTTAGAATCTTATCACTCGAACTTAATAAATCATTTAAATAACATAAATTATCAAATCAAAAACCTTGTCAAAGTCACATTTGACTTGTAAATATTAAATAATAATATTTACATACTTACTCGTCGGATTTAGTGGCCCAAAAACTACTATTTCCTACACCATTGAAAAATGGGCTGTTACAACTAGGAAGTCATTTAGGTGGGAATTAACCCAAAATTAGTATGGCCTATCGTGAACACCTTAGCCCCAACCCAGTTTGGACTGTGAGGTCAACAGATAAGTAGTTCTTATCGAATCATCAGTTTAGTGGGAGATCAAGAGATCCTACTAGAATAATGACTAGTTGATTGAGTAGAAACCCAAAATAGGAATTAGTTATGACCACTAATGGTTAAATCCTATAAACTAAGCTTTCCAAAGTACTTTACACTTAGGTTTTTATTATTTCTTATTCATTATTTATAAAAACCCAAAAATACTTGCTTTTATGTTTTATCGTACTATAACTTATTTAAATTAGTAATTAGATCTATTTGTGTTTAGGTTAGAATTAATTTAGTACTCGTCTCCTTTGGGTACGATCCTCCGAATACTCACCTACTTCATTGTAACTATAGTACAACCTAACCCAATACTTGTGGACACAGCTTATTCCATTACTTCTGTGAAGGATTCGCACTTTGGACGTTGGTACGTCTGCAGCCAATCACAAGGCCACAAAATAGACAAGATTTGAGAATAGTTTTTCAAGCTAAAATGCCATTCTCTTCACCTAAAAGATCTTGAAAGAGATTACTATAGATTCTCTAAGTATTACTACATAATTGGAGGATTAGACGATGTCAATCGGAAGTAAAAGTTTCTCAAATAAGTCCAAAAATAACTCTGTGACAAGATTTAAAGCTAACTGGCAGTAACAGACCTTTCGATCTCTATTAATCACCTTGGAGATTTGTATAAGCTTTGGTGATTGTTTTAAATGTTTGCTTGAGTTACTTCAGCAATGGATGTGGTATCTTGCATTCATTCGGTTTTCGATCAAGTATAGGGTGTTACATTTTCTTTCACCTTAAACATTTAGCAACCTTGTTTGCTTTAAAGACCAATTTTACCAAAATCTCACGAAATTAAATAACAAAATTTTTAGGGCATTACATTAGTTTTCATGCCCTTGAATCATTGGTGTAGTGAGGCTTTAATCTTTTTGATTTACAAGTGGATCATTTTCGATATAGACATGCTCAAGAATTGCCTTTTTCATGCTCCTTTCATGCCCTGGAGAAGTGGTACTACTAATTGCCTCATTTGTAGCCCTTTTTGGGGAGGTATGCTTCTTAATTCCTCCTACCACAAAGAGAACAAATTTTTATGGATGAGAAATGTAACAGCCTATTTTTGGGACAAATCAGAACAGTGGTTTTGGGACCACAAATCCGAAGTATAAATATTTGTTTCACTATTTCTTTAAGGTCTACAGCAAGATAGAATAATTGTGGGAAAATTTCGTTACGAAATTTTATCTATTGAGTACTCAATTTGACTGAAGGACTAAATTGCAATAGGTGCAAAATTTGAGTTCTATAGGCTAAAGGTAGTAAATTGTTATGAAATTCTAAATTAGAAGTCTTTAAATGGTAATTAGACTATTATACTTTACGATGGACAAAAATGGACATAGAGTAGGTAAAACTTCAAACTTTGAGTGAGGGGTAAATAGGTAATTTGGCAAATAAAGCCAAAATAACTAAATAAAAAATGTCATCATCTTCAATTTAGTCCCTTATAGCCAAAATTTTGGGGGAAACAATAGCTACGATTTTGACCAACCTTTCAAGCTCGATTGTAAATCTGTTCTTGTCCAGTTTTTAACGATTTTTATATTTTTGAGATCATTGTAACTTGATTTAGCTATTTCAAGGAAATAATTTGAAAGGAAGTTAAAGTCTAAATTTTACCCATGTTGAATATGCTTGTATTTTGATGTTTGAGGGTAGAAAATGCATGTTTGTTGTTTGTTAATCGAACTTTGTAAAGTGATTTTCGATAAAAAGGTCAAATAGGGACTTATTTGTAAAAGTGTATAAAATGTGCAGAAAGTGTGAATAAATGAAAAATGTGGGCTTTTATGAGTACAAATAATATTTTGCTAGGCTTGGGTTGTGAAGAAATTAAAAGAAATTCATTTTACGAGCCTACGGACTAAATTGTAAAATGTTTAAAAGTTAGGGGCAAAAATGTAAATTTTGTCATAATGTGTTTTTGGGCTGAATTGAATAATGTGATGATTAAATAGGTTAAATGTGGTATTATAGATCAAGAAAAATGAAGTTTGGGTCTAGATCGGGGGAAAACTAAAGTAGTTGACGGATAAATCCCTTCGGCCGTTTTTATAACCGAGGTAAGTTTGTATGTTAAATAAGCTTTACTTTAAATGTATTTTAAATGCTTTAATTTATGCATGACTTGTGTAATCAACCTTACGGACACATTTGACGACGATTTGGCAAGCGCAAAATCTCAATCGAACCTTAGGAATATATTAGGATACAAGTGACATGTCACTAGGGTTTTATTATTTGATCCAGGTGCTGGTCCTATACGTCCTACTGGTAGCTGAGCATACTGGCACATGTTGCGGTTACTTGACAGCTTGTATAAGCAGCAGCGAGTAGCTATGTCTTGACTGACAACTTGTGTGAGCAGGCACGTTGTTGGCTCATGAGTGAGCATGTATGTGATATGAGATAGAGCTAGCAATGGCTACATATGTGGCACCTTGTGTGCAAGGTTTCCTGGGTATCTAAATTTATTATTCCAAGTGGTTCATTAGGTACGATAACAATGATACTAAGTATGAAATTATTATGATATGGTACAACTATGTACTTTAAGCTTATGATTATTAATTTGTGAAATGACGATTTCAAGGTAAGTTCTGATAGAAGTGAATTATGATCATGAGGTTTTGATAAATTGCACTATCTTATGCTAAATTAGTTGCATGTTAATAAATGGTAAGGTTAGCTTATTTCTTTCTTACGAGATTACTAAGCTATATAGCTTACTTCGTTTTATTTCTATGTTTTATAGTGCCACCAAGCTAGCTTGGATTGGAGATCATCAAAGATTGCATCACACTATCAAATTGTTATTTTGGGTACCGATGATTTTAAACATTTTGAGAATATGGCATGTACAGGGGCTTGGTCATTTTGTCATATCTGTCATTATGAATTTGGCCAAATGTATTGGCTTGTAATTGTCAAAGGCTTGATGAGGTATTTGGCCACGTAACTTGGCTCATTTTGGTTGAATTGGTTGTAAGCTTATATATATATATATAAATGCATGCATGTGCAACTATTTCTTGTGTGATGTGGTTTATAAGTGCTTGATAAATGGTTGAATGTGGCTTAAAGGGTTTGTTGTTGAATGGTTAAGATTGGCTCATTGGTATGCTAGGAAAACTAAAAAAAATTATGCATGTTATGGATAGCCATGTTGAAACTTGTGGAATGTGAGTTGGTGTGATTTGGTTTGGTAGAATATGATGTTGAAAACATGTTGAGTGTGGATAATGAAATGACATGAATTGGCCTTATTTTGTAGATGTATTGGTTGTCCAAGTGTGCTACGAATTATGCCTTGATCTTGTGCATGTGTTGGTGTAAACGAGGGTGACAAATGGCTTGGTAAATAGCCTTTATTTTGTCTACATAGGTAGATACACGGGCTTATGTCTAGGTAGTGTGTGACACACTGCTTGTCCCATAGGCATGTGTTTTGGCCGTGTGTCCCCTGCACCTTAATTTTGAGAAACAAAATGCTCAGAATTGAGCACACGGGTGTATGTCTCAACCATGTGAGGGACACAGCCTCAGGCACGAGCGTGTGTCCCAGGCGTGTGAAGTTTGCACCTATTTTATGAAAATTAAATTGACAACACGGCCTAGCATATGGGCGTGTGACTTGGTCGTGTGATCTCAATTTGTTCATGCATTGCAAAATAGAGCTTTACATGGGTTAGGGACACGGGCGTGTGTGACCACAAGGCCTGCCCACATGGGGGTGTCCCAAACCATATGGGCATATGACTCCTGTTCAAAGCAAAAATTTTCTAAATTTTTTAAAATTTCTTGAGTTGTCGGTTTAGTCTCGGACCATTTCCAAAGCATGTTTTGGACCTTGTAGGCTTGTATTAGGGACATTATGATTGAATAAAAATGGTTTTAATTTGGATGCAAATTTATGACCCAATTTGTATGTTTGCTTGCGATGTAAGTCTAGTAATGCCTCATATCCTATTCCAACATTGAATACGGGTAAGGGGTGTTACATTTAATGGTATCAGAGCTATGGTTTAGTTGATTCTTGAACTAATGTATCATGTATGAGAGTTTAGCTATACATGCCATATTTAATTTGTAATAGTGTGACGACTCTTGACAATTTGAATTGTGTTTTCATCTAGTAAATGGATCCTAACCGAGAGGTAGCTGATGATGTTGAAAGTAATGCGCTGGCTCCCGTCGAAGGGGCAACGCGATCTAAAAGTAGACCAGTAATAGTTATTCAGGGGGGAGAGGCTAGAGAAGGCTTCTTCCAAAGGATGAGTGAGTGGTTTGCATAGTTTGCTCGAACAAATTCGGCTGCCCAACATCCTCTACCCCTACCTAGCCCCCAATCTATTCTCATAGCTCCCCAAGGTGTGGAATTGTTAAGACTGAACAAGCCTCCAGTTGATAAGATTCGAAAACAAGGGGCTGAAGAATTTAGAGCCAATGTTGACGATGACCCCGAGGGAGCTGAGTTTTGGCTTGAGAACTTTATCAGGGTATTTGATGAGCTTTCTTGCACACCGAATGAGTGTTTGAAATGTACTATATCACTTCTGAAGGATTCGGCATATCGGTGGTGGAATACTCTTGTATCAGTGGTACCGAGAAAAAGGGTTACCTAGGAATGCTTTCAAGATCAGTTCAGAGAGAAATATATCAATCAACGGTTCATTGATCAGATATAAAAAGAGTTTTTAGAGCTGAAACAAGGTCGTATGTTTGTGACTGAATATGAGTGAGAGTTTGTTAGGCTCAATAAGTATGCTTGGGAATGTTTTCCACCGAGGCTATCATGTGCAGGAGATTTGAAGATGGGTTGAATGAAGTTATCAAACTGCTAGTTGGGATTTTAGAGTTGAAAAATTTTTTTGTGTTATTTGACCGAGGTTGCAAAGCCAAAAATTTGAGCAAAGAACAGAGAAAGGCTGAGTTTCAGGCTAGAGACTCAAGAAAAAGACCGATAAATAAGTCATTTCAATCTCTATCAAAGAAATCAAGGGATTTGTATACTCGTTCTAATGTTTCAGCTGGGTATCCCAACAAAGATCGTGGGAAGTAGTATTTGAGCTCTAAGGTCCAAACTATGTCAATAGCGAGCATTGGTAATGCTAGGTCTAATAGACCTGAATGTCAACACTGTGGTAGACGACATCCCAGTGAATGCAGCATGAATAACTGGGCTTGCTTCAAATGTGGCTCCCAAGATCACTTCATTCGAGATTTCCCTAAAATGACTGAAAAAGATAATTTTCAAAATGCAAGGCTGAGTAACACTGCCACTAGAGGGAGGCCACCGAGAAAAACTGGAAGTGGGAACAGTAGTAGAGGTGTAATGAAAGAGTTAGCTGCGAGATCAGAGGTCAGAGCACCTGCTAGAACCTACGCTATTAGCCCTCGCGAAGATGCGTCATCCCCTGATGTTATCACTAGTACATTTTCTCTCTATGATACTAATGTAATTGTATTTATTGATCCTGGATCGACTCCTTCTTATAATTGCATGATTTGGTATCTAGTAAGAATTTGCCTATTGAGTCTACTGAATATGTGATTAAAGTTTCGAACCCCTTAGGAAAATATGTTCTAGTTGATAAAGTTTGCAAGAATTATCCTTTAATTATTCAGGGTCATTATTTTCTGGTCGACTTAATGCTTTTACAGTTTGATGAGTTTGATGTAATTCTTGGAATGAATTGGTTGACTTTACATGATGTCATAGTGAATTGTAGACGAAAGATTATTGAATTGAAATGTCAAAATAATGAAATTCTTTGAATTAAACCGGATATGTTGGGTGAGTTGCCTATTGTGATATCGTTGATGTCGGCTCAGAGGTATGTAAGAAAAGGTTGTGAAGCTTATCCTGCGTATGTGTTGAACATGAAAGTGTCCAAATAAAAAATTGAATAGGTACCGGTAGTTTATGAATACCCAAATGTGTTCCCAGAAGAATTGCCTTGATTACCATCAATCAGAGAGGTTGAGTTTACTATTGATTTAGTACCAGGAATTTCTCCAATATCGATAGCTCCGTATAGAATGGCTCAGATGGAATTAAAAGAATTGAAGTCTTAGTCGCAAGAGTTGATAGATAAGGGTTTTGCGAGACTGAGTTTTTTACCCTGGGGTGTACCAGTGTTATTCTTCAAGAAGAAAGACGGATCGATGAGACTTTGTATTGATTATCGTCAACTTAATAAGGTTACAATAAAGAACAAGTATCCTTTTACCAAGAATTGACGATTTGTTCGACCAGTTGAAAGGGGCAATAGTGTTCTTGAAGTTAGACTTGAGATCAGGCTATTATCATTTGAGAGTTAAAGAGTCAGATGTACCGAAGACCACGTTCAGAACGAGGTACGGGCATTATGAATTTCTTGTTATGCCATTTGGGTTAACTAATGCTGCTGCAATTTTTATGGACTTCATGAATCGAATCTTTAAACCGTATTTAGATAAATTTTTGGTTGTTTTTATTGATGACATCCTGATTTATTCCCGAGATAAGTCTGAGCACGTTGAACATTTAAGAATCATATTGCAGACTTTGAGAGATAAGAAATTGTTTGCTAAATTTAGCAAAAGTGAGTTTTGGCTCTGAGAAATTGGATTTTTGGGATACATTGTTTCAGCGAAATGTATACGGGTTGACCCGAGTAAGATTTCGGCAGTTGTTGATTGGAAACCACCGACAAATGTATCTAAAGTTAGAAGCTTTTTGGGTTTGGCTAGTTATTATCGATGATTTGTTAAAGGATTTTTGATGATTCCTACACCTATGACCAAATTGTTACAAAAGGATGTGAAATTCGAGTGGTTTGAGAAATTTCAAAAGAGTTTTGAACAGTTGAAAGTGTTGTTGACTAAGGCACCGGTGTTTGTGGAACCTAAGCTGGGAAAAGAATTTGTGATTTTCAACAACGCATCATTGAATGGTTTAGGTTGTTGTTGATACAAGAGGGTAAAGTGATAGTTTATGCCTCAAGACAATTAAAACCGTAGGAAAAGAATTATCCTACGGACAACTTGGAATTAGCTGTTATTGTGTTTGCTTTAAAAATTTGGAGACACCATTTATTCGGTGAGAAGTGTCACACCCCTATCAATCACAAAAGTTTGAAGTATTTAATGACTCTGAAGGATTTGAATTTGTGACAACAAGGGTGGCTTGAACTATTGAAAGTTATGAGTTAGTGATCGACTATCACCCGGGGAAAGAAAACGTAGTAGCAGATGATTTAAGTAAAAAGTCTTTGTTTGCTTTGAGGGCAATGAACACACTGTTAGCCTTATCTAATGATGGATCGATTTTTGCCAAGTTGAAAGCTAGACCGGTATTTCTTCAACAAATTTACGAAGCTCAAAAAGGTGACAATAAGTTACAAGATAAGAGAGTTCAATGCAACTCGAATAGTGATTTAGAATATCAGATTAGATCTGATGATTGTTTGGGGTTCCGAGGAAGGATTTGTGTACTAAAAAATACTGAATTGATTCAGAAAATTCTTCATGAGGCATATAATGGTTGTCTATCTGTCCATCCTGGAAGTACAAAGATGTATAATGATTTGAAGGAATTGTATTGGTGGTCAGGCATTAAATGAGACATTTCAGAGTTTGTAACGAGATGTTTGATTTGCCAACAAGTGAAGGCCGAACATCAAGTACATTCGGGTTTACTTCAGCCTGTGATGGTACCTGAGTGGAAATAGGATAGAGTTACGATTTATTTTGTATCAAGGTTACCTCTGAATCCAACAAAAAAGATGTTGTATAGGTCATTTTTGATAGATTGACGAAATTGGCTCATTCCATTCAGATACGTACTGATTATTCACTTGATAAACTAGTTGAATTGTACATTGCTGAAATTGTTAGATTGCATAGAGTGCCTACTACTATTATTTCGGATAGAGATCCAAGGTTTACGTCACGATTTTGGAAGAAATTACGAGAAGCGTTGGGTAAAAATTTGAATTTTAGTACTGCGTTTCATCCACAAACCAACAGTCAATCTGAGAGAGTGATTCAAATTCTCAAATATATGCTTCACTGTTGTGTTTGAGTTCGAAGGTAGTTGGGAAAATATCTATCATTGGTTGAATTTGCTTATAACAATAGTTATCAATCGAGTATAAAGATGGCACCGTATGAAGCACTATATGGCCGCAAGTGTCGAACTCCATTGTATTGAATCAAACTTAGTGAGAAACAGATTCACGGGGTTGATTTGGTTAGAGAAACCGAAGAGAAAGTGAAAGGAATTCGTGATTGCTTGAAAGCAGCTTCGGATTGATAGAAATCCTATATAGATTTGAAATGGAAGGATATTCAATTTCAGGTTGGTGTAAAGTGTCTCTGAAAGTATCACCGTGGAATAAAATTCTTAGATTTGGTCGCAAATGTAACAATCCGATTTTGGGGCTAGTCGAAACAGTGGTTTTGGGAACACGAATCTGACGTAGAAAAATCCATTTTATTTGTATTTTTATGGTCTATAGTTTTATGGAACTATTCTCTGAAAATCTCGTTCGAAAATTTTGACGTTTGGGCACTCAATTTAGTCAAAAGGACTAAATTATAAAAGGTACAAAAGTTGAGTTCTACTTGTTAAAGGTGTGTAATTGCTATGAGATTTAAAATTGAAGGTCCTTAGTTGGTAATTAGACCATTGGATAAGTTAGTGGACAAAAATAGACATGGAAAGGTACAATTTCAAAGTTATGCATTAAGGGCATTTTGGCCATTTAGTAAATTAAAGAATAAAAAGGGAAAATCAAGTCAAAATTTGTGTCCATCTTCTTCACCTTGGCCGAATTTTACAAGGAGACCATAGCTAGGGTTTCTTCAACTTTCAAGCTTGATTGTAAGTACATCCTAGCCCCGTTTTTAATACTCTTTACATTTTTGAAGTCCTCGTAACCCGGTTTACCTATTTCTACTATTATTTTGAAGTAGGCTTCATGTTTAAAAATTTACTTATGTAGGCTTCATGTTTAAAAAATTATTTATGTGTGACAAGCATGTATTTTGATGTTTGATGGAAGATATTGTATGTTTAAGGTGTGATAAACAACTTTTACTAAGTGATTTTTAGTGAAAATGTATAAAAAGGACGTATTTGTAAAATTTGTAAAAATGGATAGTAGAAACGTGATTTGATGAAAAATGTGGGATGTTATGAGAATGATTTAGGTTCGGCTAGGCTTGGATAACAAAGAAAATGGATACATTTCATTTTACGAGCCTAAGGACCAAAATGTAAATATGTCAAAATTTAGGGGCAAAAATGTAATTTTTCCATAAATTGATTTTTGGACAGCATCGAGTAGTGTGATAATTAAATAAGTTAAATTTTCTATTATAGATTAAGAAAAACGGAGTTCGGACCTTGATCGGGGTAAGAACAAGGTTATTGACGATTAGGTCCATTTCCTACTATTTTGTACCAAGGTAAGTATGTGTGTAAATAAAGGAAATGTTATACTTGTATTGTTATATGTTTTACACATGAATTGTATAAATGATAATGTGGATACATTTGACGACAAAATGACAAGTGAGAAATCCCATTTTGAACCTTAGGAATAGTTTAGGATACAAGTGACATGTCACTAGGAAACCATGTGACATGTACGTCCTTCCGGTGGCTAGGTATTCCAGCATGTGTTGCGGATACTTGATAGCTTGTGTGAGTAGCCCGTGTAATTACGTCTTAACGACAGCTTGTGTGAGTAGGCCCGTGATTAGCTCGTGTACGAGCCCTATGTGTTATGAAATATGATGTAGCATTGGCTACATATGTGGCACTTATGTGCAAGATTTTAGTGTATCTGATAGTATTCCGAGTGTTCAATAGGTAATCCGATGAGTATGTCAAAGATGACAAAGTATGTGACTATGTTACGAGTTGGTACAGGTATGTATCTAAAACCCATGAGTATGAACTTTGGTATGAGATGAACTCTCGGTAAGAATGGTAATGAGTAAGTTATGCCTAAGATACATGATGATACTTATGTTAACTTATATTGAGTAGTTATATGATTAATGAATGATTTATGTTGCTTATTATTTGCATGCAAACTTACTAAGCTTTAAAACTTACTCCTCTTTTCTTTCCATTCCTCATAGTGTCGCCAAGCTAGCTCAGAGATCGAAGGTCATCGGAGCTCGATTCATATTATCAAACGATTGTTTTGGTTATACTTGGTTTCAATATTTTGAGTATGGCATGTATAGGGACTTGGTCATTTTGTTATATGCCATATTGTTAATCTAAATGTGTTGGCATTGTTATGGTTAATGATTCATTTTGTATATGGCCATTGGAAGTTGGTTAATATTAATTTTATTGGCCATTGGTCTGTTTATGTGATGATTCATATCATGAATATGAAATTCGCATGAATGGAAAACAAAGTATGTGATGTTTATGCATGATAGATGTTAGTATGTGCAAATGATGTATTGATATATTGTTGTGGCTGAATTGGTTGAATGTATATGCTTGGGAATGTGGTATGTTTTATGGTTTAGGTTGGTGCAATGTAATGGTGGCAAAATGGCTTGATACATAGCCTTATTTTTGGCCACAAGGGCAGAGACACGGTCGTGTGTCTCAGCCGTGTGAAGGACATGACCTAGGGACATGGGTGTGTGTCCAGGGCGTGTGAAGTCTGCACCTATTTTATGAAAAATTTCAAAAATTAAATTTGCCACACGGCCTAGCACATGGGCTTGTGACTTGGTTGTGTGACTTCTTTTGTTGCATGACGTCATAAATAGAGAGTTATACGGGTTAGAGACACAGGCGTGTGACCACACGGCTTGCCCACACGGGCAAGTCCCAAGCCACATGAGCGTGTGACCCTGTTTTGATGAAAATTTTTCTATGTGTTGTAGAATTTTTCTAAAGATCTCAGTTTAGTCTCGAACCACCTCCAACGTATGTTTTGGGCCCCGTAGACTCATTTTAGGGACGATATGATTATAAATAGAAAGTTTTAAATTTGGATAGAAATTTATGCCTCGGTTTTGTATGTTAGCTCTTATTTAAGTCCGGTAATGCCTCGTACCCTATTCTAGCGTTGGATACGAGTAAGGGGTGTTACAGCAAAGGCAAGTTGAGTTCGCGTTTCATTGGGTTGTATGAGATTATTGAAAGAATAAGGCCAATGGCATATTGACTAGCCTTGCCATCGAAATTAGAAAGGATCCACAATGTACTTCATGTGTTGATGTTGCGACGATACCGATATGATCCTTCGCGTGTGATTTCTCTAGCAGAGATTGAGATTAGACCCAATATTACATATGGTGAAGAACTGATCAAAGTGTTAGCTTGAGAGGTTAAATAGTTGAGGAACAAAAGCATAGCTCTAGTGAAAGTATTGTGGCAACGACACTGGCTCGAAGAGGTTACGTGAGAACCCGAGGAAGCTATAAGAAAATAGTACCCTAACCTCTTTTCTGGTAAGATTTTCAGGGACAAAAATCCCTAAAGGGGAGAGAGTTGTAACAGTACATTTTTGGGTCAAATCGGAATGTGGTTTCAGGACCACAAATCCGAAGTAGAAATGTTTGTTTTACAATTTCTTTAAGGTCTACAACATGATAGAATAATTATGTGAAAATTTCGTTAAGAAATTTTATCGATTGAGTACTCAATTTGACTAGAAGGACTAAATTGCAATATGTGCAAAATTTTTATTTTATAGGCTAAAGGTAGTAAATTGTTATGAAATTCTAAATTAGAGGTCTTTCAATAGTAATTAGATCATTATACTATTAAGATGGACAAAAATGGACATGGAGTAGGTAAAACTTCAAAGTTTAAGCAAGGGGTAAATAGGTAATTTGGTACATAAAGCCAAAATAACTAAATAAAAGATGTCAACTTCTTCAATTTAGTCCCTTATAGCCATAATTTTTGGGGAAACCATAGCTAGGGTTTTGGCCAAGGTTTCAAGCTTGATTGTAAGTCCGTTCTTGTAATAGCCCGTTTTTGGTCAAATCAGAATAGTGGTTTCGGAACCACAAATCTGAAATCAAAATAATTATTATTAATTTAATGTTTACAGTATGATATCATGTTGGTGTGAAAATTTTGTTAAGAAATTTTATCGTTTAATTGCTCAATTTGATAAAATGGACTAAATCGCATAAAGCGTAAAACTTGAGTTCCAATAGCTAAAGGTGTCTAATAGCTATAGAACCTTAAATTAAAGGTCCTTAAATGGAAATTAACCAATTTGAGAGTTAGTGGATGATAGTGAAGTGGTATTTGAAGGTTGTTAAGGTTAAAATAGTAATTTGATTAATTAAGTAAAATAAATAAAACACAAAATAAAGAAGATTAAGAAGAAACTAAGGTTCTTCATTCGGTTAAGTTAAATTCAAGCAATTAGGTATGTGTTTTGTCACGTTTTTAATGATTTCTACGTTTTTGAGATCGTTGCTTCATATTCTAGCTAGCCCGTACCTTAAATTTTATAACTGTTAAAGATTTATCATGTTGTCATTGTTGAATGCTTAAGTAATTTGATTATTTATGATAGATTTGGATGGTTTAATGTTAGATTAATAGCTTTTGTAAAGTGATTTTTGACAGAAATGTCAAAAAGGGGTTAAATTGAGAAAATGTGAAATGTGGTGGTTAAAAGTGTGAATAAATTGAAAATATGGGCTACTAATAACATGTATTAAATTAGGCTAAGCATGGGTTTGTACTAAATTGAATGAATTTGCAATTTTATGTGATAAGGACTAAATTCTAAAATTTTGAAAGTTTAGGGGAAAATGTGTAACATAGCCCTAATATGTGTTCTGTATTGAATTGAATAAGTAGAAGAATAAATAAGTTGATTTTGATTACTTATAGATCAAGAAAAGAAGAATTTGAACTTGGATCGGGGAAAAAGCAAAGTAATTGAATAGTCAGTCCGTTTCGTCATTTCACTACACGAGGTAAGTTCGTATAATTGAACTTAAATGTGTATTTATTTATTTGATGGATGAAATTTAGAGATTAATTAAATGTGGAGATTTGGAATTAAATGCACAATCTAAGTAAGGCAAGTTGCTATATAAGACCATAGTTGGGCTATGGCAATTGGATAATAAGACTATAACCGGGTTATAGCATATGAATGTACAACCATGGTAGGGCCTTGGCAACGTATGTGTCAGACCATAGTTGGACAATGGCATCAAAAAATTGAAGTAGTTGTATCGTAAGCATTTATAAGCTCAAAGTGATTTGGCAAGGGAGTTGGTGATAAATAGATATGTATCGGTACAGGTATGTACTGAAAACTATTCATGTAACGAGATAGAAGAAGTTGAGGACTTATGAGTTACGGTATAGTTAAACTTTATGTTAGCTCATTGATTGATACTTTAAATGTTAATTATGTTATCCCTTTTGAAATGTTAACGAATGTTATGATTATTTTATATTTACATATGAACTTACTAAGCTTTGTAGCTTACTTTGTTTAATTTTCGATGTTTTATAGTTTTACGAAGCTAGCTCGAATCAATGGATTGTCAGAGCCTTCATCGCACTATCGGACATCTATTTGGTACTTTTGAGTTGTGTAATAATGGTATATGGCATGTATAGGCTAGTGTCATTTTGGTATGTTTTATAGACATGTATTTTGTCCATTTGAGTTGGCATATGAAGATGAATTTGATGAATTTGATGATGTTTATAAATATGCAAATGGTTCTATTTTGAGTTTGGTAATTTGGGAAGTTATGTGTTTCTGAATTGGTGCTTGATAATATCTGTATGGAATGGTTTAGTTGATTGAATTGAATATGTGAATTAGGTATGAATTTAGATGGGAAATTGTAGCATATTTGTGCCATAAAATGGTACCATTTGAGCATGTTGCGGTATGTGCAAAATGGGTGGCAAAATGGCTTGGTAAATAGTCTATTTTTGTCCACACGGGTAGAGAAACGGGCTTGTGTCTCAGCCGTGTGCGACACATGGTTTTGTTACACGGTCGTGTGTCCCTCGATGTTGAATTTGAAAACAAGTTAGTATGCTCCACATGGCCTCCCACATGGGCATGTGACCTGGCCGTGTGGCATAAGTCAGTATACCTTACAGGTTAGACACGGCCTAGTAAATGACCTTGCACATGGGCGTGTAAGACCATTTTTAGGTCACACGGGCTATCCACATGGGTGTGTGTGTTGGTCATGTGACCCAAGTCAGAGAGTTATACGGGGTCAGACAGAAGTTGGGTCTCAGCCATGTGCTCCCATTTCGAATGTCCACACGACCTGTGACACGGGCGTGTCTCACACGGCCTGGCCACACAGACGTGTGTCCCCTGTTTTGAGAAAAATTTTCTAAGTTTCGTGAAAATTTCATAAGTTATCAATTTAGTCCTGAACCGCTCCCAAAGCATGTTTAGGGTCTCGTAGGTTCGTATAAGGGATAAATTGATTGAATTTGTATGATGAGTGTATGAAATGATTGAATGTATGAGAAAAGTATGTTTATATGTATTGTAAGTCCAGTAATGCTCCGTAACCCTATTTTAGTATTGAATACGGGTGAGAGGTGTTATATTTATTGGTATCAAAGCTATAAATTAGTCAATTCTAGGATTAACGTAGCGTGTGTGTGAGTCTAGCTATACATGCCATATATAACCTGTGATAGTGTGATGAATCTTGACATTATATACTATATTTTCGTATAGTAATGGATCCCGAACAATCTATAGTATATGATGTTGAGAGTAATGCGCCAACTCCTGCTCAAGGGACAGCGCTATCCGAATCTAGACCCGTGTCGAGTAGTCACGGAGGTGAGGCTAAAGAAGCCTTTTTCCAGATGATGAACGAGTGGTTCTCTCAATATGTCCGAACAAATCTGGCTATTCAACAACCTCCACCCCCACCAAATCCTCAACCAATCCCCGTAGTTCCTCTAGTTATTGATTCAATACGATTGAACAAGCTGCCAGTCGATAAATTCGTAAGCATGAGGCTGAAGAGTTCAAGGCTAATGTTGATGATGACCTTGAGAGAGTCGAGTTTTGGCTCGAAAATACGATCCGATTGTTTGATGAACTTTCCTACACACCGACTGAATGTTTAAAGTGTGTTATATCCCTTTTGAGAGACACTGCATACCAGTGGTGGAAGACATAAATATTTGTGGTGCCAAGAGAGAGAGTCACCTGGGAGTTCTTTTAGACCGAGTTCCGAAAAAAGTATATAATTCAACGATTTCTGGATCAAAAGCATAAAGAGTTTTTAGGAATGAAACAAGGCCGCATGACTGTAATAGAGTATGAGAGAGAATTTGTGCAGTTAAATAAATATGCTCGAGAGTATGTTTCTACTGAAGAGATAATGTGCAAGCAGTTTGTTGACGGCTGAACGAAGATATTAAAATTTTGGTCAGGATATTGGATTTAAAAGAATTTGTTGTATTAGTTGAGCGTGCCTGCAAAGCTAAAGAACTGGGCAAAGAAATGAGAAAGGTTGATTCTGAAGCTAGAGATTCGAGAAAGAGATTAATGAATAAACCCTATCTCTCTTGATCAAAAAATCTAGATATTCGTATAGTCGATCAAATGCATTAGTGGAATATTCTAATAGAGATCGTGAAAAGTAATTTATGAGTTCGAAAACTCCAACTACATCAATGGCAAGTGCGAGTAATGCTAGACCGAATAAACCTAAATGTGGATGATGTGGAAAACAACATTTTGAAGAGTGTAGAATGAATGATAAAGCCTATCTTAGATGTGGTTAACACGAACACTTCGTTCAAGATTGTCCTGAGTTAGATGAGAAAGATAAATCTCAGAATGCAAGACAAAGCAACACTACTGCAAGAGGCAGACCATTCCGTAATGTTGGAAATGTGAGTGGTGGTAGAGGTGCAACACGAGATACTGCTGTGAGATCAGAGGCTAGAGCACCTGCTAGAACTTATTCTATTCGCGCTTGTGAAGAAGGGTCATCTCCAAATGTTATTACCGGTACATTCTCTCTTTATGACACTAATGTAGTTGCATTGATAGACCCTGAATCAACTTATTCATATATATGTGTGAACTTAGTGTCTAGTAAGAATTTACTTGTTGATTCTACTGAGTTTGTTATAAAAGTATCGAACCCTTTAGGCAAATATGTCCTGGTTGACAAAGTTTGTAAGAATTGTCCGTTAATGACTCGGGGTTACTGTTTTATGGCTAATTTGATATTGTTGTCGTTTGATAAGTTTGATGTTGTTGCCGTTTGATAAGTTTGATGTTATTCTAGGTATGGACTGGTTGACGTTGCATGATGCCATAGTAAATTGTAGACGAAAGACAATTGAGTTGAAATGTCAGAATAATGAAACACTTCGTATTGATTCAAATGATTTGAATGGTTTACCAACTGTAATCTCGTCGATGTTATCTTAGAAATATGTGAAAAAGTGATGCAATGCATATCTTGCATATGAACTTGATACAAAAGTGTCAAAAACAAACCAGTTGTTTGTAACCATTCAAATGTGTTTCCAGAAGAGTTACCAAGTTTGCCACGGATCAGAGAGGTTGAATTTTCTATTGATTTAATACTAGGAACTTCATTGATATCGAAGCTCTGTATAGAATCGCTCTGACAGAGTTAAAAGAATTAACTGATAGAGGATTCGCGAGACCTAGTTTCTCGCCCTGGGTGCACCAGTATTGTTTTTAAAGAAAAAGGATGGTTCTATGAGAATGTGTATAGACTATCAATAGCTCAACAAAGTGACAATCAAGAGTAAATATCCTCTACTGAGAATTGATAATTTGTTTGATCAGTTAAAAGGAGCTACAGTGTTTTCAAAGATTGATTTGAGATCTGGTTATTATCAGTTGCGAGTTAAAGACTCAGATGTGCCAAAAACTGCGTTCAGAATGAGGTACGAACATTATGAATTTCTTGTTATGCCTTTTGGACTAACTAATGCTCCTGCCATTTTTAGGGATTTGATGAATCGGATCTTTAGATCGTATTTAGATAGATTTGTTGTTGTGTTCATTGACGACATTTTGATCTATTCATGATATGAGTCTGAGCATGCGAGCATTTGAAAATAGTGTTACAGACCTTGAGAGTTAAACAATTGTTTGCAAATTTTATTAAATGTGAGTTTTGGCTCCGAGAGGTTAGATTTCTGGGGCATATCGTTTCAACCGAAGGTATTAGAGTTGACCCGAGCAAGATTTCTGCAGTTGTTGACTAGAATTCACCTAAAAATGTATCCGAAGTCAGAAGCTTTCTGGGACTGGCTGGTTACTATCGATGTTTCGTTAAAGGGTTCTCGATGATTGCTATACCGTAAACTCGATTGCTTCAGAAAGATGTAAAGTTCGAATGGTTTGAGAAGTGTCAGAAGAGTTTCGAACAATTGAAAGCATTATTGATAGTGGCATCAGTTTTATACAGCTTGAGTCGGGTAAAGAATTCGTAATTTTTTGTGATGCGTCATTGAATGGTTTAGGTTGTGTATTGATGCAGGAAGGCAAAGTAATAGCTTATGCTTTTAGATAGTTGAATCCACATGAAAAGAATTATCCGACGCACAATTTAGAGTTGGCTGCGGTTGTGTTTGCATTAAATATTTGGCGACATCACTTGTTTGGTGAGAAATGCCACATTTATACAAATCACAAGAGCTTAAAATATTTAATGACTCAGAAAGATTTGAATTTCCGACAACGAAGATGGCTTGAATTACTAAAATATTATGAGCTAATAATTGATTATCATCTCGGGAAAGCAAATGTGGTTGCTAATGACCTGAGCAAATAGTCATTATTTGCTTTGCATGCAATGAATACACAGTTAGCTTTGTTTGATGGTGGTTCAATTATAGTTGTGTTGAAAGCGAGACCGTTATTTCTTCAGCAAATCTATGAAGCTCAGAAAAGTGATATTGAATTGAAAGCCAAATGAGTTCAGTGTGAGTCAACTTTTGATTCAAAGTTCCAAATCGAACCTGATGATTGTTTAATGTTCTGAGGAAGAATTAGTGTATCGAGGAATCTTGAGCTTATTCAGAAGATTTTAAATGAATCACATAATGGTTTTTTGTCCGTACATCCGAGAAGTACTAAAATGTTCAACGATTTGAAATAGTTATATTGGTGGTCAGGTATGAAACGAGACATTTCAGAGTTTGTATCAAAATGTTTAGTTTGTCAATAAGTGAAAGCCGAACATCAAGTGCCTTTAGGTTTGCTTCAGCCTATGATGATACTAGAGTGGAAATGAGATAGAGTGACGATGGATTTTGTATCAGGATTACCCATGTCTCCAAAGAAAAAAGTTGCAATTTGGCTGTCTTTGATCGACTGACAAAATTTGCACATTTTATTCCTGTACGTACAGTCTATTCACTTGATAAATTGGTTGAATTGTACATATCTGAGATTGTGAGATTGCACAGTGTGCCAATTTTGATTATTTCAAATAGAGATCCGAGGTTTATGTCACGATTTTGGATGAAATTGCAAGAAGCCCTAGGTACGAAGTTGAATTTTAGTACAGCTTTTCATCCACAAACTGATGGACAGTCTGAACGACTAATTTAGGTTCTCGAAGATATGCTCAGATGTTGTGTTTTACAATTCAAAGGCAACTGAGAGAAATATTTGTCTCTGGTTGAATTTGTGTATAATAATACTTTTCAATTGAGCATAAAAATGGCACCGTATGAAGCTTTGTATGGTCGCAAATGCGAAATCCATTGTATTGGTCTGAACTTAGTGAGAAACAGATCCACAAGGTTGATTTGGTTAGAGAAACTGAAGAAAAAGTGAAAGTAATTTGTGACTGTTTGAAAGAAGCTTCAGATCGTCAAAAATCAGATGCAAATTTAAAACGAAAGGATATTGAATTTCAAATTGGTGATAAAGTGTTTCTGAAAGTGTCCCTATGGAAGAAAATACTTTGATTTGGTCGTAAAGGCAAATTGAGTCTGAGATTCATCGGCCCGTATGAAATCATTGAAAGAATAAGGCCAGTAGTATATCAGCTATCTCTACCATCAGAGTTAGAAAAGATTCACAACGTGTTTCATGTATCAATGCTACGCCAGTATAGATCTGATCCATCACATATAATTTCTCTGTTTGAGATTGAAATTCAACCTGATATGACAAACAACAAAGAACCGATCAGAATTTTAGCCCTAGAGATCAAAGAGTTGTGTAACACCCCGTTCCCGATACCGTCGCCGGAGTCGGACACGAGGGGTTCGCAGACCAACTCTCATGTGTCACATAGACTATTTTTAACACAAACTGCGTCACTGTCACTTTAAAAATCATATCTCGAGTTCCAGAACTCGAAAACCTGTTCTGTAAATTTTCCCCAAATTTAAACTCATATATCCATCCTTGGATTTATTTCTAGAATTTTTGGTTGGGCCAATTTGTACAGTTTATTAGTTAAAGTCACCCCTGTTTCAGGGTTCGACTACACTGACCTTTGCGCATTACAACCTGCATATCTTCTTGTACAGAGCTTCAATGCTCATACCGTTTGTTTCTAACGAAACTAGACTCAAAGGGGAATCTCTACATATAAGGCATGACTTCTAGTTGTTTCTGGATAATTTATGGTAAATTTTCAAAGTCGAAATAGAGGATCCAGAAACCGTTCTGGCCCTGTCTCACGAAATCTTGAATATCTCTTAAATTACAGCTCATATGGTCATTTTGTTTCGTCCATATGAAAATAAACACATCAAGCTTCGATTACATAATTTTTTTAGCATTTAATTCCACTTCTACTATTTTTAGTGATTTTTTGATCTCACATCACTGCTGCTGTCCGCAACAGTTACTGCAGTAGACTATGCCAATTTCATGAATCTTTCCTTGGCCTTACTAATCATCCATCATACATGACACAAATTATGGCCACCTTATCAAAATTAAGGTTTCTAAGACTCGTGGCTATAGGTTTTAGCATCCCACTCAACCGACCACATAGGCCATTTTCACATGGCTTAAAATTTACAACCCAAAATTTCAACAAAACAAAATAGCCTATACATGCCAAATGTTCTCCTAGATCGACTAAGAAGACAATACCAAAGATTGCTCACCGGTGTGATGACTTCGTTGACGGTTCGAGCACAAAAAGGAGACGAGTCCAAGAGACCTAAAATGGGTGACAAGAAAACACCGAGTGAGTTTATAACTCAGGAAGTCATAAGCACTTCATAATTATCCATAAGCAAAATTCATCACAAAGTGAATCAATGAAACGAGGCTAAGTGTTTCATCCATACCGAACTATACCATAGTTCCTTAGACCTTCGGTTCAATCTCATACATTCACATTTCATATACTAATCAATAGGATATTTAAGGCATTTTATACATCATCTCATTTTCGCTACAATCATGCAAATAATGAAATTTCATCTATTCCACAATACCTTATTTACGTGACCGCAATTGTAATCATCACATAGGTACAAAACTTACCAAGCTCAACCCTGAGCGTGAACATAGAGCCTATTCGCCATGAGCTCAAGGTACTTACTCTTTCCGCTGTCCATGATCAACTCGATAAAGTCACAACCTCCATGTGAATAATCGATCGGAGATATACACATTAAGTTCGCACACATAGTGCTTAATAATCGATTTCCCACACTTAGTGCCATGTGATTTTAGCTCACACACATAATGCCATACAATTTAAGTTCGCACACTTAGTGCCATATATTTCAAGCTTGCACACTTAGTGCCAATCTTGTCACCGCGCCCACTTATTGCCCGCACACTTAGTGCCGAGACCAATCACTCTACACATTTCACTACCTTTTTACATTCAATAATGTCATTATTCCATACACATACATATCATCTCATCAAACACAATTGCATAGATATTAAGTTCATTTAAGTCAATACCAAATATATGCTTAATGACTTACTTGTATTGGGTGGAACAGTTCCCACTCGGCTACTCGATTGCTTTCTCCTTTCCTTTATCCAATTGTGGCCCTCTAAGCTCTTGAGCTAATTCAACAAATTTAACTTATTAAAGTCTCACTTGCTAGCTTATGGCGAATACACATATCATTAGCCCAATATCAAATAACTAAACACTTTAGTCAATTCTCTTTAACTATGCACACATTCGGCACTTTCATTCATCACTCTACCAAGCATGTGATGTTCAAACACAACCAACTCACATTCGGCCCTAGCTCATAACAAGGTAGCCGATTATCTAAGTCAAGAATAGGCATCAATATGCTTGCCTCTAACCGAATGCATGCACAACAAATTCCCCTCATGTGGCCGAATATGCATGTCCATGTTGAGGCCAATTATATACTTCAAAACCAAAACATCATCATATGTAAATGTACACCTTGAGATAGTCTATATGCCATACCAATGCATCATGTGCAAACATATATATATCTATGTACAAGAGCCGAATCTCAAGTTGATCATAACCACATATAAACATATATCCAAAACAAAAATTTTACCTATCATGCAATAAGCATAAATCATGCTTATGAACACACCATGGCCGAATACATCACAACCATACCCTTTCAAATTTCGGTCATGATTAAACAAAGAACTCAATGTCTTACTCAAGAATGCTAAAAAGAAAATTCAAGAGTAGTCAATCCACCATCTCATGCATCATTAACAAGCTTCACATTTAGCATGCAATGGCTTTAACACGACATCAACCTTGGCCGAATACCATTCCCATGACATAGCAAAGATTTGAACCATGGGCTAATATGAACATCAAGCTAGCAACTAAAACATGCATGAATCTCATGGCACAACCTCAAACATACCTTAATCTAGACACAAGTATGGCCAAACCTCCTCCTAATCCTCTTGCAAACCAAACATGAAGCAAAACTCCTTCCTTCTTAGAATTTTCAGCTCAAAGAAATGAGAATGGATGAAATTTTTTTTCTTTTCTTTCTCTCAACTCACGGCAAAAGGGGGACACTCACCTATTCTCTTTTTTTCTTCCATTTCTTTATTACCCATACTCCTTATTTTATTTTTTTCTACCATACACCATTGTCACAACATGTTTCATGACATGTTTTGCCCATCCTCCTTTTTCATGTCCGGCCACTTCATGTTAGGGGGGAATTGACATGCAAGTCCCCTCTTTTGAGTACATGCACTATTAAGCCACTTTACATATGCCTAGCACATTTCTAATTTTTTTTTCACATAAGTCCTACGTACTCCATTCACATGCAATAGACTAAATCGAAGCTTAAAAATTTTTGCACATTCATATTCACATATTCTAGACAATAAATATTACGGTCAAACATTTCGGTGACTCGGTTTAGCGGTCCCAAACCACTTCCGACTAGGGTCAATTTTGGCTGTCACAACTCTCCCCACTTAAGAAATTTTCGTCCCGAAAATCTTACCGTAAATAGGTTTGGGTATCGCTCTTTCATAGAGTTCTTGGGTTCCCAAGTAGCTTCTTCTATCCCATGTTTGAGCCATAACACTTTCACTAGCGGAACCGCTTGTTTATAACTCTTTCACTTCACGTGCTAGGATACGAATCGGTTCTTCCTCATAGCTCATATTGGCTTGAATTTCAACCTCTGATGGACTAATTACGTGTGATGGATCAGATCTATAACGTCGAAGCATTGAAACATGAAAGACATCGTGAATCTTTCCGAGTTCAGGGGGCAAAATCAATCGATACGCAACTGGACCGACTCGTTCGGATACTTCATATGGCCCGATGAACCTCGGACTCAATTTGCCTTACTGACCAAATCGAGTATCTTTTCCAAGGCGAAACTTTAAGAAACACTTTATCTCCCACCTGATACTCAATGTCTTTTCGTTTCAGATCTGCGTACGACTTCTGATGATCGGAAGCAGCTTTCAAACTTTCACGGATTACTAGAACTTTTTGCTCGGCATCCTTAACCAAAACAACCCCGAAGATTTTACCTTCACTAAGTTCAGTCCAGAATAATGGGGTACGGCATTTACGACCGTATAAAGCCTCGTAAGGCGCCATCTTAATACTTTATTGAAAACTATTGTTGTAAGCGAATTCAATCAAAGGTAAATACCGTTCCCATGAACCACTAAACTCAAGGATGCAACATCTCAACATATCCTCGAGTATTTGAATTATCCGTTCGGATTGACCATCGGTTTGGGGATGAAAAGTAGTGCTAAAATGCAGCTTGGTACCCAAAGCCTCTTGCAATTTCTTCCAAAATCGCGATGTAAATCTTGGGTCTCTATCCGACACGATAGAAGTAGGTACCCCATGCAATCGAACAATTTGGGAGACGTATAATTCTGCCAATTTATCAAGCGAAAAATCCGTGCGTACGGGGATAAAGTGAGCCGACTTAGTCAATCTATCCACAACAACCCAAACCGCATCTTTCTTACTTGTCGACACTGGCAACCCAGATACAAAATCTATCGTCACTCGATCCCATTTCCATTCAGGTATCATGATTGGCTGAAGTAATCCCGTTGGCACTTGATGTTCCGCTTTCACTTGTTGACATATCAGACACCTTGAAACAAATTCAGAAATGTCTCGTTTCATACGGCCACCAAAATTGGAGTTTGGTCATTGTACATTTTAGTACTACCGGGTGGGTGACATTCGACTCTTGTGAGCCTCGTCCGAATCTACTGAAACAAGTCCGAATCCCTTGGAATACATAATCGACCCTTGAACGTCAAGCAATCATTGTCGTCAATCTGAAATTCCGATTCCTCATTCGAAACACATTCGACTTGTTTAGCGACCAATTCAGCGTCGACCTTCTGAGATTCAAGTATTTGATGAATCAATAACGGTTTGGCCTCTAATTCGACTACTAGCACCTCATCGGGTGAAACGGATAGGTGAGCATCCATCGCTCTCAAAGCAAATAGTGCTTTGCGACTTAAAGCATCGGCCACCACATTGGCCTTTCCCGGGTGATAATCAATGATGAGTTCATAGTCTTTCAACAACTCAAGCCAACGTTTTTGTCGCAGATTTAAATCTCTTTGAGTCATCAAATATTTAAGACTCTTGTGGTCTGAATAAATATGACACCTTTCTCCAAACAAGTAATACCGCCATATTTTCAAGGCGAACACTATGGCTGCTAGTTCAAGGTCATGGGTCGGATAGTTTCTCTCATGCGGCTTTAGTTGTCTCAACGCGTAAGCCACAACTCGACCTTCTTGCATCAACACACAACCTAACCCGAGCAAGGATGCGTCACTGTAAATGACAAACTCTTTACCGGACTCCGGCTGTACTAGTACTGGGGCCTCGGTTAAACAGGTTTTTAGTCGATCGAAACTTTCTTGACAGCGTTCCGACCACTCAAACTTAACATCTTTTTGGAGTAGTTTCGTCATCGGTGCAGCTATCATCGAAAAACCCTTCACAAATCGTCGATAGTATCCGCAAGCCCCAAAAGCTCCTAACCGGTAACATTCCTTGGAGGTTTCAATCGACTATGGCTGAAATTTTGTTCGGGTCCACCCGACACCCGATCACGGACACCACGTGCCCCAAAAGCTAACCTCTCTCAACCAAAATTCACATTTCTTGAACTTTGTGTACAAGCGCTTATCTCGTAAAATTTGCAACACTAGCCTCGGTGTTCAAACATGTTGAGTTTCATCTCTCGAATAGACCAAAATGTCATCGACAAATACAACTCTGAACCGATCCAAGTATGGCTGAAAATTCTATTCATTAAATCCATAAATACCATGAGGGCATTAGTGAGCCCAAACGGCATCACTAAGAATTCAGTAGTGACCGTACCTCGTTCTAAAAGCAGTTTTGGGTATGTCCGATTCTCGAACCCTCAACTGATAGTAACCCGATCTCAAATCTATCTTTGAAAACACTGTGGCTCCCTTTAATTGATCAAAAATATCGTCAATTCGTGGCAACGGATATTTATTCTTTATCGTCACTTTATTCAACTGACGATAGTCGATGCACAATCTCATGGTTCCATTCTTCTTCTTCACAAACAACACTGGTGCGCCTATGGAGAAAAACTCGGTCGAGCGAAACCTCTATCCGTCAATTCTTGCAATTGAACCTTCAATTCCTTTAATTAGTTAATGCCATACGATACGGGGCTATTGAGATCGGCGTAGTACCGGTACAACCGATGCGAATTCCACTTCTCGAACCGGTGGCAATCCGGTAACTCCTCGGGAAAAACATCGAATACTCACAAACCACTGGTACCGATTCGAGTTTCCTTTCCGTCTCTTTACTCTCAAACACATACGCAAGGTATGTTTCACACCCTTTTCACATATCTCCGGCGGTCATAGAAGATATTATCGCGGTGCTCCTTTTAAATCGATGAGACTCGACTCGGACCACCTCATTATTTGCACTCCTCAAATCAATGGTTTTCCTTTGCAGTTCACCTTGCATCATGTGCGATCACCAATCCATACCAAGAATAACATCGAATTCATCAAATGGTAGAAGCATCGGATCGGTAGGAAAAGCAGATTCTCGAACTATTAGGGGCATCTCTTGCACACTTTATCAACGAATACGTATTGACCCGGAGGGTTTGACACTGAATTACGAACTCGATGAGACTCAACGGTAGAGTCTTCTTGAATGCTAAGGTTTCACATACATATGAATGAGTAGAGCCGGGGTCAATCAATGCAATCACACTAGTATCAAAGAGAGTAAAAGTACCGGTGATAACGTCGGGGAGGATGCCTCCTCTCGTGCAGATGGCATATGCTCTAGCAGAGAGCACGGTCTCGGATCGAACAACCGTATCGAGGATCCTCTCGATTACCACCCCTACCTCCAGAAATCCTTGGGGCCTACCTCTAGCCGTCGTTCCACTAGGTCTTGCACCTTGCATCTTATTCTTCTCATCTAGCTCGTGCAATCTCTAATGAAGTGGTCTTTGAACCGCATCCATAATGAGCCCTATTAATGAGACTTACCCCAACATTCACCTAGGTGTCGTCTTCCACATTGGGGGCATTCAGGTTTCTCTTGATGATTATTTCCACACTAGCTCTGAAGTAGCTCGAGTCCGTCGATGGTGGGCTCGATGGAAATTCCATGATCGCCCTCGACTCACTAGTGTCCTCCCTGAACTTCTTTACGGTGAGAAGCGGAGCTTTACTTGTCGATCTTTTACGATAATCTCTTGCTTCAAATTCAGCCTTCTTCTTCTCCTTTCCAAGTTCTTCCGCCTTGCAGGCTCGTTCGACTAGTGTTACGAACTCCTTTATCTCCAAAATACCCACTAGTAGCTTTAAATCTTCATTCAATCCTTCTTCAAATGTGACAGCCCTAAAACGACCCTAGTCGGAATGTGGTTTCGGGACCACAAAATCGAGGCATAAAAATAATTTAAAATTTATTTTGATGCCTATAATATGTGTTAATTCATGTGTGACATTTTTGATGTTTTGATTTAGAGTTATAAATGTGAATTTCACTAGAAAGGACCTAGTAGTGAACTTTGAAAGTATGATGGGGAAATGTGTGATGACTAGTTGATCATGCATGCAAAAATAAGGGATTTGCATGTCAAATTCCCCCCTAACATGAAGTGGCCGGCCATGACAAGGGAGTATGGGCTAAACATGTCATGAAACATGTTTTGTTGGTGCATTAGGGAGAAATAATAAACAAAGGTGTATGGGTAAGAAAAGAATGAAAAAAAAATGTGTGTGAAGGCTTCTCCCCTCCCTATTGCCGTGAGTGAAAGGAAAACAAAGAAAAAAAATTGTTCATCCTTGTTCATCCCTTTTTGGCCGAAAACACTAAGGAAAAAGGAAGGAGTTTTGATTCATACTTGGTTTAGAAGAGAACTAGAAGGAGATTTGGTCATACTTGTATCAAGATTAAGGTATGTTTGAGGTTGTGTCATGAGATTCATACATGTTTTAGTTGCTAACTTGATGTTCATGTTAGCCATGGTTCAAATCCTTGTTATGCCATGGAAATGGTATTTGGCCAAGGTTGTTATTGTGTTAAAGCCATTGCATGCTAAATGTGAAGCTTGCTAATGATGCATGTAGTGATGGATTGACTACTCTTGAAATTTCTTTGTAGCAATCTTGAGTAAAACCTTGAATTCTTTGTTTAACCATGACCGAAGTTGAAAGGGTATGGTTGTGATGTATTCGGCCATGGTGCATTCATGAGCATGATTTATGCATGTTACTTGATTGGTAAAAAATTTGTGTTTTGGATGGGTATGAACCCCTTGAGATTCGGCCTTGCACCTATATGTGTATATATGCTTGCACATGATGTATTGGTATGATATATATATTATCTCAAAGTATGTATTTTCTTGTGATGTTGTTTCAGTTATGAAGTAAATGATAGATGTGTATTGAGCTACAATATGTAAAGCATTAGCTAGTAAAATGTGTGCCATTCATGAGTGGTATTAACCATGTAGTTGGCCTCAACATCAACATGCATAATCAGCCCATGAATGAGTACCTAAGATGTTGTATATATTCGGCCATTAAAGTGAGTATGTAGGTGATGTTGAATCACGTTTTTGGTGCATATTCGGTTATGTGTATAATCGACCAAATGGGTGATTAGTAAGAATAGTTGCCGAATATACAAACATACATATGCATGTGTAATTGAATTGTAAATGTTTAGCAAGATGATTAAACTAGTTGATTTATTAATCAAGCTCAAGGAGTTAAAGGAGGAGAATCAAGCAAGGGAAAGGCGAAGGTCATCGAGTAGCCGACTTGGAACTATTTTACCCAACACAAGGTAAGTCATTAAGCATATATTTGATATTGCTTAAATGATTGTAAAATCTATGCAATTGTGTTTAATGAGATGAAAAATATATACAATTGTATGTGTATGAAAAGATGATATTATTGAATGTAAAAGAGATAGTGAAATGTGCAGAAAGTTTGCTTTCGGCACTAAGTGTGCGAGAAGTAAATGTGTACGGTGACGAGATTGGCACTAAGTGTGCGAGCTTGAAATGTATGGTACTAAGTGTGTGAGTTTGAACTATATGGCACTATGTGTGCGGGCTTAAATCACATGGCACTAAGTGTGCGTGATCGAGTATTAAGCACTATGTGTGCGAACTCTATATATATACTTCCGATTGAATATTTATACGGAAGGGTGACTTTATCGAGTTGAGTACGGACAGCGGAAAAAGTAAGTACCTTGAGTTCATGGCTAATAGATGCTATGTTCATGCTCGGGGTTGAGTTGGTAAGTTTTAAATCTATGTGATAATTTCAATTGCATTCCCGTAAATAAAGTATCGTGGAATAGATGAAAGTTCATTTGATTGCATGATTATTGCGGAAATGAGATGATGTATGGCAATGTCTCTATTATTCTATTGAACAGTATATAAAATGTCATTGGCTGAATTGGTATGAGAATGAACCGAAAGGTCCGAGGAACTATGGTATATTTTCGATATGGATGGAGTACCTAGCCTCGTACATTATTTCATGTTGTGATAATTTTATTGATGGATGATTGTCGAATGCTTAGGACTTACTGAGTTATAAACTCACTCTGTGTTTTCTTGTCACCCATTTTAGGTCTCTTGGATTCGTCTCGTTTGCGTGCTCGGAACCGTCGTTGAAGTCATCACACTGGCTGGAAATCTTTTGGTATTGTCTTCGTAGTTGAACTAGGAGAACATTTGGCATGTATAGGCTATTTTGTTTTGTTGAATTTTGGGTTGTAAACTTTAAGCCATGCGAAAATGGCCTATGTGGTCGGTTGAGTGTGATTCTAAAACCTATAGTCACGAGCCTTAGAAACCTTAATTTTGATAAGGTGGCCATAGTTTGTATTATGTATGATGAAATAGTTGGCCATGGAAGAATTATGAAATAGTCATTGTTTGCTTTAGTAACAGATGCTGCCAGCAGCAGTGAGGTGAGATGGAAAAATCACTAAAAATAGTAGAAGTAGAATTAAATAGTGAATAAATTATGAAATTTAACCTTGATGAATCTATTTTCATATGGATGAAACGAAACGACCATATGAGCTGTATTTTAAGAGATATTCAGGTTTTCGCGAAACAGGGCCAGAACGGTTTCTGGATCCCCTGATCCGACTTTGACAATTCACTATAAATTAACCAGAGAGAATTAGAAGTCATGCTCTATATGTACAGATTTCCTTGTGAGTCTAGTTTCTTTAGAAACAAATGGTATAAGTGTTGGAGCCCTGTACAGGAAGATATCCAAGTCGTAGTGCACAAAGGTCAGTGTAGTCGAACCCTGAAACAGGGGAGACTTTAACTAATAAACTGTACAAATTGGCTCAACCAAAAATTCTAGAAAACAATGTGTAGATGGGATTATGAGTCTAGTTTCAGGGAAAATTTACGTAACTGATTTTCGAGTTCTGGAACTCGAGATATGATTTTTAAGGTGACAGTGACACAGTTAGCTAGCCTGCCTGGAACAGAAATTTAATATTTCCAAGAGAGAAATAAGGGAAGTAAGCCCGGTAACACCACGTGGTCAAATCCGGTGACGGTCACAGGTTTGGGGTGTTACATCAAATCTTTTGCACATAGCAACCTCATCAGCCACACACTCCCGAGCATACCGACTAAGTCTTACGAACTCATGTTCGTATTCAGATACTGTCATACGGCCTTGCTTGAGCTCCAAGAATTCCTTACGCTTCTGATCGATGAATGACTAATATATTTCTTTTGAAACTCCGTTTGAAAGAAATCCCAAGTAACTTGTTCCTTTGGGACTATGGAAATTAAGGTCCTCCACCAATAGTAGGCTGAGTCTCGCAACAAGGATATAGCACACTTAAGACATTCATCGGGTGTGCATGACAGTTCATCAAACACTCGAATGGTGTTATCAAGCCAGAACTCGGCCCTTTCGGCATCATCAGTAACTATGGCCTTGAACTCCTCGGCCCCGCGCTTCCTAATCAAGTCTACAGGTGGTTTACTCAGCCTCACAGGATCAGTAACTGAAGGCATTGCGGGCTCTTGGGGTGGAGTATTTAAATTCGGGAATGGTTGGACAGCCGGATTGGTTCGGGCATATTGCGCGACCCACTCATTCATCATGGTGAAGAAGGCTTGTTTCGCCCCTTCATCTTGATTATTCGCGGATGACTGAGGCTCAACAGGTGGTGTCCCTTGCGCAGGAGCAGCCGCTACACTTTCAACGTCATCCGCCAAGGGTCTCTCTACCCCGGGTTCCATTTGCTAATCAAAACAAAAATTTCAACCGTCAGAAGTCATCACATTATTAAGCACTAAAATTTTGGCATATATAGCTAGACTCACACGCGCTATGGTAGTCCTAGAACCGACTAAACCATAGCTCTGATACCAATAAAATTGTAACACCCCGTTCCCGATACCGTTACCGGAGTCGGACACGAGGGGTTCTCAGACCAACTCTCATGTGTCACACAGACTATTTTTAACATTTCCAGACAAGCTGGCAAACTGCATCACTGTCACTTTAAAAATCATATCTCGAGTTCCAGAACTCGAAAACCTGTTCCGTAAATTTTCCCCGAATTTAAACTCATATATCCATCCTTGGATTTATTTCTAGAATTTTTGGTAGGGCCAATTGGTACAGTTTATTAGTTAAAGTCACCCCTGTTTCAGGGTTTGACTACACTGACCTTTGCGCATTACGACCTTGATATCTTCTCGTACAGAGCTTCAATGCTCATGTCGTTTGTCTCTAACGAAATTAGACTCAAAGGGGAATCTATACATATAAGGCATGACTTCTAATTGTTTCTGGATAATTTATCGTAAATTTTCAAAGTCGAAACAGAGGATCCAGAAACCATTCTGGCCCTGTCTCACTAAATCTTGAATATCTCTTAAATTACAGCTCATATGGTCGTTTTGTTTCGTCCATATGAAAATAGACCCATCAAGATTCGATTACATAATTTTTTTAGCATTTAATTCCACTTCTACTATTTTTAGTGATTTTTCGATCTCACATCACTGCTGCTGTCTGCAACAGTTACTGCAGTAGACTATGCCAATTTCATGAATCTTTCCTTGGCCTTACTAATCATCCATCATACATGACACAAATTATGGCCACCTTATCAAAATTAAGGTTTCTAAGACTCGTGGCTATAGGTTTTAGCATCCCACTCAACCGACCACATAGGCCATTTTCACATGGCTTAAAGTTTACAACCCAAAATTTCAACAAAACAAAATAGCCTATAAATGCCAAATGTTCTCCTAGATCGACTAAGAAGACAATACCAAAGATTGCTCACGGTGTGATGACTTCGTTGACGGTTCGAACACACAAAAGGAGACGAGTCCAATAGACCTAAAATGGGTGACAAGAAAACACCGAGTGAGTTTATAACTCGAGAAGTCATAAGCACTTCATAATTATCCATAAGCAAAATTCATCACAAAGTGAATCAATGAAACGAGGCTAAGTGTTTCATCCATACCGAACTATACCATAGTTCCTTAGACCTTCGGTTCAATCTCATACATTCACATTTCATATACTAATCAATAGGATATTTAAGGCATTTTTATACATCATCTCATTTTCGCTACAATCATGCAAATAATGAAATTTCATCTATTCCACAATACCTTATTTACGTGACCGCAATTGTAATCATCACATAGGTACAAAACTTACCAAGCTCAACCCTGAGCGTGAACATAGTGTAATATCCTGATTTTGGGCCTAGTCGGAATAGTGGTTTCGTGACCACAAAATTCGAGATATAAATAATTATTTTATGATTATTTTAAGGTCTATGATATGATTGCATGATTGTGTGAAAATTTCGTGAAGAAATTTTATGCATAAAGTGCTTAATTTGAAATTTGGGACTAAATTGAATAAATTGCAAAACTTGTGTTCTAGAAGTATTTTGCATAAAATTGAATTAGATTATTAATTAGAGGTCCTTAAAGAGTAATTTTACCAATTTCTAAGTCTATGGACAAAAATTGGACATGGATGGAATTTTGGAAAGTTTAGTAGTAAGGGCATTTTGGTCATTTAGGGTAAAATGAATTAAAATACACAATTAAAAGCCAATTTTGCTCATCTTCAACCCCATGGCCGAATATAGCAAGGAGAAACCATGGCTAGGGTTTTCAAGCTTCCAAGCTCGATTGTAAGTCCGTTCTACCCTCGTTTTTAATGATTTTACGTTTTGGAGTCCGGTAGCTCGATTTAGCTTATGCTAGCAATAATTTAACCTAGGGTTTATATTTGGAAAAATACCCATAAGTGAAATTTGTGTATTTTGGTGTTTTATGATAGAATATGAGGTTTTAAATTATGTTAGACAACTTGTGCTACTCGGTTTTAAGTGAAAATGAGCAAAGGGCTTAATCGGTAAAAATACCTAATAGTCATAAGTACATGTTAGAGTGAGAATTTGATGTTGCCATAGAAGGAAAAATGATCAGCATGTCATAAAACATAAGAAAATAGGCTGAATTTTTAATTTACGAGCTTTGGGGCAAAAGTGTAAATATGCAAAAGTTTAGGGGCAAAATTGTAATTTTTCCAAAATATGATTTTGGGTCAATTTGAATAATGTGAGTCCTAATTAGACTATATTTTAAATGATAGAGCAAGGAAAACTGAAATTAGGGCTAAAATGGGGAAAATACCAAGTGGTGGGCGAAATGGTAAAATAGCCATTTTAGCATACGAGGTAAGTTCATATGTAAATGTTGGTAACATAGTTATTATTTTAAATGTTTTAATGTTTTTTAAATGATATGATAATTATTATGAAATATTATACTTGTGATAATTGTTTGATAATATGTCAAATTATGTGATATACTTGGAAAATGTGAAATACTACCGAGTATCGGTATCGGCATTCCGTAGAAGATGGTTGAGACACATGATTGGGAAAAAGGTCCGTTGAACCTTAGGAATGGATTAGGATACAAGTGACATGTCTTTGGGATATTTGGGCATCCGAACTCGTTGAGTTGAGTCCGAGTTCACTTATGGATGCGGCGTCGAACTCGTTGAGTTGAGTCCGAGTTCGTGAGATGTAACTAGGCATCCGAACTCGTTGAGTTGAGTCCGAGTTCACTTATGGATCTGAACGCCCGAGCTCGTTGAGTTGAGTCCGAGTTCACTTATGGGCGGGTTACATGGTAGCTTGGCTACATATGTGGCACTTATGTGCAAACTTTCCATGTATCCGAATTATATTCGATGTGTTCAACGGGTAAAGTTCTACTCAAATGGAGGAATACTCAAGATGAAAGGGACGTATTGGTAAGTGTTGTGAAATGGATACTTTGAATAGGTATGTACTTAACCCTCGGGTTGAAAACTCGATATAACAACAATATGGTAAGATGATAAATGAAAAGGTGATATGAATGTCTTGGTGATGATTATGCAAATGATGTTTTATGTTTGCTTATATGGTTATGTTACTTGCTATTTGCATGTGAGCTTACTAAGCATTTATGCTTACTCCCTCCTTTTCATTCCTTGTAGTGTTGACAAGCCAGCTCGGAAATCGGAAATGGTCGGAGGCACGCTCACACTATCCGTATACCATCTTGACATAATGGCTTGTATATTTTGAGTATGGCATGTATAACATTATAATCATTTTGTATATATGGTCTTATGATATGGTTATTGAGTGGTATGGAGATAGAAATGCTTGGTAATGATTAGCCATTGGAATGGCTAATCATGATCATATTTGGTATTATGTATGTCAAATTGCTAGCTAATCCATGGAAACCATGAAATAGGTAAAATTTACCATAAAATAGATTCAGACAGCAGCAGTGACGTGAGTTTAAAAAATCACTAAAAATAGTAGGAATGGAATTAAATAATGAATAAGTTATGGAATTGAAGCTTGATGAGTCTATTTTCATATGGACTAAGCGAAACAGGTATATGAGCTATATTTTATGAGATGTTTAAATTTTTGTGAAACA
Organism: Gossypium arboreum; assembly: GCF_025698485.1. Taxonomy (NCBI): domain Eukaryota; kingdom Viridiplantae; phylum Streptophyta; class Magnoliopsida; order Malvales; family Malvaceae; genus Gossypium; species Gossypium arboreum. The sequence continues at coordinate 106,417,946 of NC_069077.1, forward strand.
GGGCCAGAGCGATTTCTGGATCCCTATTCTGACTTTGGAAATTCACCATAAATTTTACAAAGATAATTAGAAGTCATGCTTTATATGTACAGATTCCTTATTGAGTCTAGTTTTATTAGAGATAAACGGCATAGTCATTGAAGCTCTGTACAGGAGATATCTGATTCGTAATACACTGAGGTCAGAGTAGTTGAATCCTGAAACAGGGAGACTTTAACTAATAAACTGTAATAATTGGCCAAACCAAAATTCTAGAAAAAAGTAGTAGATATATATATGAGTCTAGTTTCAGGAAAAATTTACGGAATTGGATTTCGAGTTTCGTAACTCGAGATATGATTTTTAAAGCGACTGTGATGCAGTTAGCCAGCTTGTCTGGAAATTTTTAAATGAATTGTATGAGCTGTTTAATTAATGAATTAAGTCCGTTAACACCTCGTGTTCGACTCCGGCAACGGTATCGGGTATGGGGTGTTACATTTAGTGGTATCAGAGCAGGTTTAGTCGGTTCTCGGACTAACCTAGCATGTGTAAAAGTTTAGCTATACATGCCAGCGATCGTGATAGTGTGATGTCTTCCACGCGTATAAGTACCGTCTTATTTAGGCAGGTACTCTCCAACCGAAATTTGTGCCGACCATGTTCAATGTTATGTGAAGATATTTGAGTAAAATTATGATTATGATAAGTCTCGGTTCAGAAAAGTATGAATAAAAGTTTATGATACATATGTGATAATATGTGAGATGAAAGTTCATGTTGTGATAAATATTTATATTTGCTTAATGCTCATATGATGTAGTGTATGTGGCTTACTTGATAAGATGAACGGAATAAATAGAAAGTAGTAGAGGTATGAATAAAGGTCATAATATTATGATACTGAATGAAAATGTCCTTGTCTTGATTGGATGTCGAATGTTGATGAATGTTAATGGTATATAATTTTTATGAGGTAAAGGATTATAATGAAATGAACTTATCTATGTTAAATTGTTGGACTGAATTATATGATTGTAATGATATGTACATGATGATGCACGAAATGAAAGTTGTGATTGTGATGCAAATATCTATGTTTGTTTGGCCTTATATAATGTCATGAGCATGAATTAATTTAATTAAATGAATGGATAAGTAAAGCTGTCTAGAAAACATAGAATGTATGCATAAGTATATTGTCTAAATGGGACAATAGGAAAATTGGTGTAAGCCAACATGAATGAATGACATGATTTTGATGATGTTACTATGATGATGGAAGTTGTGTCATATGTGTATGTATAAGAAAGTCGAGTCAGAGGTCCTACAACCCCTCCCCCTTACCAAAGTGGTACTTATAATGGAATTTCATGAGATTTGTATTGAATAAGTTTCCGGTTGAGAACCCAAAGAGTTCAGTGATAGAATAATTGTAAGTATGATTCGAGATTGAAAATGAGCTGATAAGTAAAGTCGAGCCGAAAGTATCGGATTGATATAAAGATTATTGGAATTATGCCATTGTCCCAGTTAGAGAAGGAATTCTCTTTGGTAAATCGAATTACTCAAGTGCAAGGTCGAGAAAAGTGTAAATCGAAATTTATTCAGAATCGACATTCTTTAGTGAATGATTTAATATGAAATTTGTGACGGCAGAGAACTAGTTGGGGAAATGATATTTCAAATGTGAATTATCTGAGTGTGTGATTATGACCGAATGATTTAGCGATCTCTTTTGAGATGTTCTATGTGTTCACCCGTTCTCGTAAATATTTCTATGGCTATTGATCTTCGAAGAAATTCTTGTTATATGGGAATGTCTTCTAATTAGGTGTTGGATGAAAGCATTGGTAGTCTGATTGGTTTATAATTTATATTGCTCTATTTCATCGGGTATTCTATTTCATTTTCGTCGATAAGAATTGATGAGAGAATTCATATGATATTATGATTCTGCTTTCTTCTACTTGATGCTTCATCGATATATATGTATGGGAAGATATATTGATCTTGTTATATTTGATTTCAGTGGGATTAAATGATGTTTTCTTTTGGACTTTCTTTCTTTGAAGAATTATCGTGGTATTCGTATTTCCTCTATGAATTTGGTTTTCGATTCTCGGCATAGTATCGTATCTTGGGTTTCTTTATCCCGGATCTCTTTATTCGGATTTCTTTATTCGGTTTCTCTATCTTGGATTTCTTTATTCAGTTTTCTTGTTATCTTTGTTCCATAATTTGTCAATTATGACTCATGTTTGAAATCGTTCTTCATTTCGTGATAATCATGTCAAATATGACTATACTTCTAATTTGATCTTGGTAATGTGGTGATTTTAGTATTGGGATTTTTTCTAATTTCTGTGTAAGGATTTGACATCAGTAAAGGCATAGGTGATAAAAGCGCGAGTTTTAGTCGGTATGATCAAAGAGTAAATAGTTTGAACGAGAAGTCTATATTTAATAGAAAGAGTTGAATATTAGTTTAAGTCACTACGAATGATAAGGTTTCCATCTTGTGAAAGCTGAAAAGTTTATTACATGTTGACAGAGTTCGGATAGATGAGAATATTGGTAACTGAAGCGTCTGAACTAGACTAGTCTACATTGAGCAATGGCTTCCTGACTTTCAGTAATGTATTGTTGTATGAATTGTGATGTGTTTCAAGACAGTGAGGTAATGTGATAGTTTAGAGCATCCGATGTTACATAAAATCGGAGTTGTTAAAGGGGTTAAAGCCGAGCATTGGGATCTATCAAAATTATCCTTGTCAATGTTGATATTGGGATGGAAATGAGAAGGATTATTCTTGAGGCCATATCAGAATTATTTCTATGGCGGAAAGAGAAAAATGTGATGTATCCTATTGTTAAATGTTTGGCGAGATCTATAAATCACATCTCAGTATTGAATGAATTCCTACTCATCGATTCATGGAATTTCAAGTCTCTTTGATTGTTGGATTTCTTGGAATTCGGTCTCCATTAAATCAAGTTGAGATCTGGGTTTTATGTCATGATATCATGGGAAATTGAGAAGGGTTGAAAATTTAAGAACGGTTGAGAGTTGAGGCTGTAAGCTTTTAGATCATATGAGAAATTGAAGAGATGTATTGGAGGTGCAGTCTAAGTGCAAGTTCTTGACACCAAATATGAGATTAAAAGTGAAGACCACTTTTACGGTAAGATTTTGGGACGAAAATCCACGAAGGGGAGAGTTGTAATATCGATTTTGGGCCTAGTCGAATAGTGGTTTCGTGACCACAAAATTCGAGATATAAATAATTATTTTATGATTATTTTAAGGTCTATGATATGATTGCATGATTGTGTGAAAATTTCGTGAAGAAATTTTATGCATAAAGTGCTTAATTTGAAATTTGGGACTAAATTGAATAAATTGCAAAACTTGTGTTCTAGAAGTATTTTGCATAAAATTGAATTAGATTATTAATTAGAGGTCCTTAAAGAGTAATTTTACCAATTTCTAAGTCTATGGACAAAAATTGGACATGGATGGAATTTTGGAAAGTTTAGTAGTAAGGGCATTTTGGTCATTTAGGGGTAAAATGAATTAAAATACACAATTAAAAGCCAATTTTGCTCATCTTCAACCCCATGGCCGAATATAGCAAGGAGAAACCATGGCTAGGGTTTTCAAGCTTCCAAGCTCGATTGTAAGTCCGTTCTACCCTCGTTTTAATGATTTTTACGTTTTGGAGTCCGTAGCTCGATTTAGCTTATGCTAGCAATAATTTAACCTAGGGTTTATATTTGGAAAAATACCCATAAGTGAAATTTGTGTATTTTGGTGTTTTATGATAGAATATGAGGTTTTAAATTATGTTAGACAACTTGTGCTACTCGGTTTTAAGTGAAAATGAGCGAAAGGGCTTAATCGGTAAAAATACCTAATAGTCATAAGTACATGTTAGAGTGAGAATTTGATGTTGCCATAGAAGGGAAAAATGATCAGCATGTCATAAAACATAAGAAAATAGGCTGAATTTTTAATTTACGAGCTTTGGGGCAAAAGTGTAAATATGCAAAAGTTTAGGGGCAAAATTGTAATTTTTCCAAAATATGATTTTGGGTCAATTTGAATAATGTGAGTCCTAATTAGACTATATTTTAAATGATAGAGCAAGGAAAACTGAAATTCGGGCTAAAATGGGGAAAATACCAAGTGGTGGGCGAAATGGTAAAATAGCCATTTTAGCATACGAGGTAAGTTCATATGTAAATGTTGGTAACATAGTTATTATTTTAAATGTTTTAATGTTTTTTAAATGATATGATAATTATTATGAAATATTATACTTGTGATAATTGTTTGATAATATGTCAAATTATGTGATATACTTGGAAAATGTGAAATACTACCGAGTATCGATATCGGCATTCCGTAGAAGATGGTTGAGACACATGATTGGGAAAAAGGTCCCGTTGAACCTTAGGAATGGATTAGGATACAAGTGACATGTCTTTGGGATATTTGGGCATCCGAACTCGTTGAGTTGAGTCCGAGTTCACTTATGGATGCGAGCGTCCAGAACTCGTTGAGTTGAGTCCGAGTTCGTGAGATGTAACTAGGCATCCGAACTCGTTGAGTTGAGTCCGAGTTCACTTATGGATGCGAACGCCGAGCTCGTTGAGTTGAGTCCGAGTTCACTTATGGGCGGGTTACATGGTAGCTTGGCTACATATGTGGCACTTATGTGCAAACTTTCCATGTATCCGAATTATATTCGATGTGTTCAACGGGTAAAGTTCTACTCAAATGGAGGAATACTCAAGATGAAAGGGACGTATTGGTAAGTGTTGTGAAATGGATACTTTGAATAGGTATGTACTTAACCCTCGGGTTGAAAACTCGATATAACAACAATATGGTAAGATGATAAATGAAAAGGTGATATGAATGTCTTGGTGATGATTATGCAAATGATGTTTTATGTTTGCTTATATGGTTATGTTACTTGCTATTTGCATGTGAGCTTACTAAGCATTTATGCTTACTCCCTCCTTTTCATTCCTTGTAGTGTTGACAAGCCAGCTCGGAAATCGGAAATGGTCGGAGGCACGCTCACACTATCCGTATACCATCTTGACATAATGGCTTGTATATTTTGAGTATGGCATGTATAACATTATAATCATTTTGTATATATGGTCTTATGATATGGTTATTGAGTGGTATGGAGATAGAAATGCTTGGTAATGATTAGCCATTGGAATGGCTAATCATGATCATATTTGGTATTATGTATGTCAAATTGCTAGCTAATCCATGGAAACCATGAAATAGGTAAAATTTACCATAAAATAGATTCAGACAGCAGCAGTGACGTGAGTTTAAAAAATCACTAAAAATAGTAGGAATGGAATTAAATAATGAATAAGTTATGGAATTGAAGCTTGATGAGTCTATTTTCATATGGACTAAGCGAAACAGGTATATGAGCTATATTTTATGAGATGTTTAAATTTTTGTGAAACAGGGCCAGAGCGATTTCTGGATCCCCTATTCTGACTTTGGAAATTCACCATAAATTTTACAAAGATAATTAGAAGTCATGCTTTATATGTACAGATTCCTTATTGAGTCTAGTTTTATTAGAGATAAACGGCATAGTCATTGAAGCTCTGTACAGGGAGATATCTGATTCGTAATACACTGAGGTCAGAGTAGTTGAATCCTGAAACAGGGAGACTTTAACTAATAAACTGTAATAATTGGCCAAACCAAAATTCTAGAAAAAATTAGTAGATATATATATGAGTCTAGTTTCAGGAAAAATTTACGGAATTGGATTTCGAGTTTCGTAACTCGAGATATGATTTTTAAAGCGACTGTGATGCAGTTAGCCAGCTTGTCTGGAAATTTTAAATGAATTGTATGAGCTGTTTAATTAATGAATTAAGTCCGTTAACACCTCGTGTTCGACTCCGCAACGGTATCGGGTATGGGGTGTTACATTTAGTGGTATCGAGCAGGTTTAGTCGGTTCTCGGACTAACCTAGCATGTGTAAAAGTTTAGCTATACATGCCAGCGATGCGTGATAGTGTGATGTCTTCCGACGCGTATAAGTACCGTCTTATTTAGGCAGGTACTCTCCAACCGAAATGTGCCGACCATGTTCAATGTTATGTGAAGATATTTGAGTAAAATTATGATTATGATAAGTCTCGGTTCAGAAAAGTATGAATAAAAGTTTATGATACATATGTGATAATATGTGAGATGAAAGTTCATGTTGTGATAAATATTTATATTTGCTTAATGCTCATATGATGTAGTGTATGTGGCTTACTTGATAAGATGAACGGAATAAATAGAAAGTAGTAGAGGTATGAATAAAGGTCATAATATTATGATACGAATGAAAATGTCCTTGTCTTGATTGGATGTCGAATGTTGATGAATGTTAATGGTATATAATTTTATGAGGTAAAGGATTATAATGAAATGAACTTATCTATGTTAAATTGTTGGATGAATTATATGATTGTAATGATATGTACATGATGATGCACGAAATGAAAGTTGTGATTGTGATGCAAATATCTATGTTTGTTTGGCCTTATATAATGTCATGAGCATGAATTAATTTAATTAAATGAATGGATAAGTAAAGTTGTCTAGAAAACATAGAATGTATGCATAAGTATATTGTCTAAATGGGACAATAGGAAAATTGGTGTAAGCCAACATGAATGAATGACATGATTTTGATGATGTTACTATGATGATGGAAGTTGTGTCATATGTGTATGTATAAGAAAGTCGAGTCAGAGGTCCTACAACCCCTCCCCCTTACCAAAGTGGTACTTATAATGGAATTTCATGAGATTTGTATTGAATAAGTTTCCGGTTGAGAACCCAAAGAGTTCAAGTGATAGAATAATTGTAAGTATGATTCGAGATTGAAAATGAGCTGATAAGTAAAGTCAGAGCCAGAAAGTATCGGATTGATATAAAGATTATTGGAATTATGCACTGTCCCAGTTAGAGAAGGAATTCTCTTTGGTAAATCGAATTACTCAAGTGCAAGGTCGAGAAAAGTGTAAATCGAAATTTATTCAGAACTGACATTCTTTAGTGAATGATTTAATATGAAATTTGTGACGGCAGAACTAGTTGGGGAAATGATATTTCAAATGTGAATTATCTGAGTGTGTGATTATGACCGGACAGATTTATGATCTCTTTTGAGATGTTCTATGTGTTCACCCGTTCTCGAAATATTTCTATGGCTATTGATCTTGAAGAAATTCTTGTTATATGGGAATGTCTTCTAATTAGGTGTTGGATGAAAGCATTGGTAGTCTGATTTGGTTTATAATTTATATTGCTCTATTTCATCGGGTATTCTATTTCATTTAAATCGATAAGAATTGATGAGAGAATTCATATGATATTATGATTCTGTTTCTTCTACTTGATGCTTCATCGATATATATGTATGGGAAGATATATTGATCTTGTTATATTTGATTTCATGGGATTAAATGATGTTTTCTTTTGGACTTTCTTTCTTTGAAGAATTATCGAGGTATTCGTATTTCCTCTATGAATTTGGTTTTCGATTCTCGGCATAGTATCGTATCTTGGGTTTCTTTATCCCGGATCTCTTTATTCGGATTTCTTTATTCGGTTTCTCTATCTTGGATTTCTTTATTCAGTTTTCTTGTTATCTTTGTTCCATAATTTGTCAATTATGACTCATGTTTGAAGTCGTTCTTCATTTCGTGATAATCATGTCAAATATGACTATACTTCTAATTTGATCTTGGTAATGTGGTGATTTTAGTATTGGGATTTTTCTAATTTACGTAAGGATTTGACATCAAGTAAAGGCATAGGTGATAAAAGCGCGAGTTTTAGTCGGTATGATCAAAGAGTAAATAGTTTGAGCGAGAAGTCTATATTTAATAGAAAGAGTTGAATATTAGTTTAAGTCACTACGAATGATAAGGTTTCCATCTTGTGAAAGCTGAAAAGTTTATTACATGTTGTGAGTTCGGATAGATGAGAATATTGGTAGCTGAAGCGTCTGAACTAGACTAGTCTACATTGAGCAATGGCTTCGACTTTCAAGAATGTATTGTTGTATGAATTGTGATGTGTTTCAAGACGGTGAGGTAATGTGATAGTTTAGAGCATCCGATGTTACATAAAATCGGAGTTGTTAAAGGGTTAAAGCGAGCATTGGGATCTATCAAAATTATCCTTGTCAATGTTGATATTGGGATGGAAATGAGAAGGATTATTCTTGAGGCCATATCGAATTATTTCTATGGCGGAAAGAGAAAATGTGATGTATCCTATTGTTAAATGTTTGGCGAGATCTATAAATCACATCGTATTGAATGAATTCCTACTCATCGATTCATGGAATTTCAAGTCTCTTTGATTGTTGGATTTCTTGGAATTAGGTCTCCATTAAATCAAGTTGAGATCTGGGTTTTATGTCATGATATCATGGGAAATTGAGAAGGGTTGAAAATTTAAGAACAGTTGAGAGTTGAGACTGTAAGCTTTTAGATCATATGAGAAATTGAAGAGATGTATTGGAGGTACAGTCTAAGTGCAAGTTCTTGACACCAAATATGAGATTAAAAGTGAAGACCACTTTTCGGTAAGATTTTAGGGACGAAAAATCACGAAGGGGAGAGTTGTAATATCCCGATTTTGGGCCTAGTCGAATAGTGGTTTCGTGACCACAAAATTCGAGATATAAATAATTATTTTATGATTATTTTAAGGTCTATGATATGATTGCATGATTGTGTGAAAATTTCGTGAAGAAATTTTATGCATAAAGTGCTTAATTTGAAATTTGGGACTAAATTGAATAAATTGCAAAACTTGTGTTCTAGAAGTATTTTGCATAAAATTGAATTAGATTATTAATTAGAGGTCCTTAAAGAGTAATTTTACCAATTTCTAAGTCTATGGACAAAATTGGACATGGATGGAATTTTGGAAAGTTTAGTAGTAAGGGCATTTTGGTCATTTAGGGTAAAATGAATTAAAATACACAATTAAAAGCCAATTTTGCTCATCTTCAACCCCATGGCCGAATATAGCAAGGAGAAACCATGGCTAGGGTTTTTCAAGCTTCCAAGCTCGATTGTAAGTCCGTTCTACCCTCGTTTTTAATGATTTTTACGTTTTTGGAGTCCCGGTAGCTCGATTTAGCTTATGCTAGCAATAATTTAACCTAGGGTTTATATTTGGAAAAATACCCATAAGTGAAATTTGTGTATTTTGGTGTTTTATGATAGAATATGAGGTTTTAAATTATGTTAGACAACTTGTGCTACTCGGTTTTAAGTGAAAATGAGCGAAAGGGCTTAATCGGTAAAAATACCTAATAGTCATAAGTACATGTTAGAGTGAGAATTTGATGTTGCCATAGAAGGGAAAAATGATCAGCATGTCATAAAACATAAGAAAATAGGCTGAATTTTTAATTTACGAGCTTTGGGGCAAAAGTGTAAATATGCAAAAGTTTAGGGGCAAAATTGTAATTTTTCCAAAATATGATTTTGGGTCAATTTGAATAATGTGAGTCCTAATTAGACTATATTTTAAATGATAGAGCAAGGAAAACTGAAATTGGGCTAAAATGGGAAAATACCAAGTGGTGGACGAAATGGTAAAATAGCCATTTTCGCATACGAGGTAAGTTCATATGTAAATGTTGGTAACATAGTTATTATTTTAAATGTTTTAATGTTTTTTAAATGATATGATAATTATTATGAAATATTATACTTGTGATAATTGTTTGATAATATGTCAAATTATGTGATATACTTGGAAAATGTGAAATACTACCGAGTATCGATATCGGCATTCCGTAGAAGATGGTTGAGACACATGATTGGGAAAAGGTCCGTTGAACCTTAGGAATGGATTAGGATACAAGTGACATGTCTTTGGGATATTTGGGCATCCGAACTCGTTGAGTTGAGTCCGAGTTCACTTATGGATGCGGCGTCCGAACTCGTTGAGTTGAGTCCGAGTTCGTGAGATGTAACTAGGCATCCGAACTCGTTGAGTTGAGTCCGAGTTCACTTATGGATACGAACACCGAGCTCGTTGAGTTGAGTCCGAGTTCACTTATGGGCGGGTTACATGGTAGCTTGGCTACATATGTGGCACTTATGTGCAAACTTTCCATGTATCCAATTATATTAGATGTGTTCAACGGGTAAAGTTCTACTCAAATGGAGGAATACTCAAGATGAAAGGGACGTATTGGTAAGTGTTGTGAAATGGATACTTTGAACAGGTATGTACTTAACCCTCGGGTTGAAAACTCGATATAACAACAATATGGTAAGATGATAAATGAAAAGGTGATATGAATGTCTTGGTGATGATTATGCAAATGATGTTTTATGTTTGCTTATATGGTTATGTTACTTGCTATTTGCATGTGAGCTTACTAAGCATTTATGCTTACTCCCTCCTTTTCATTCCTTGTAGTGTTGACAAGCCAGCTCGGAAATCGGAAATGGTCGGAGGCACGCTCACACTATCCGTATACCATCTTGACATAATGGCTTGTATATTTTGAGTATGGCATGTATAACATTATAATCATTTTGTATATATGGTCTTATGATATGGTTATTGAGTGGTATGGAGATAGAAATGCTTGGTAATGATTAGCCATTGGAATGGCTAATCATGATCATATTTGGTATTATGTATGTCAAATTGCTAGCTAATCCATGGAAACCATGAAATAGGTAAAATTTACCATAAAATAGATTCAGACAGCAGCAGTGACGTGAGTTTAAAAAATCACTAAAAATAGTAGGAATGGAATTAAATAATGAGTAAGTTATGGAATCGAAGCTTGATGAGTCTATTTTCATATGGAATAAGCGAAACAGGTATATGAGCTATATTTTATGAGATGTTTAAATTTTTGTGAAACAGGGCCAGAGCGATTTCTGGATCCCCTGTTCTGACTTTGGAAATTCACCATAAATTTTACAAAGATAATTAGAAGTCATGCTTTATATGTACAGATTCCTTATTGAGTCTAGTTTTATTAGAGATAAACGGCATAGCCATTGAAGCTCTGTACAGGAGATATCTGATTCGTAATACACTGAGGTCAGAGTAGTTGAATCCTGAAACAGGGAGACTTTAACTAATAAACTGTACTAATTGGCCCAACCAAAATTCTAGAAAAAATTAGTAGATATATATATATGAGTCTAGTTTCAGGAAAAATTTACGGAATTGGATTTGAGTTTCAGTAACTCGAGATATGATTTTTAAAGCGACTGTGATGCAGTTAGCCAGCTTGTCTGGAAATTTTAAATGAATTGTATGAGCTGTTTAATTAATGAATTAAGTCCGTTAACACCTCGTGTTCGACTCCGGCAACGGTATCGGGTATGGGGTGTTACACATAGAGCCTATTCGCCATGAGCTCAAGGTACTTACTCTTTCCGCTGTCCATGATCAACTCGATAAAGTCACAACCTCCATGTGAATAATCGATCGGAGATATACACATTAAGTTCGCACACATAGTGCTTAATAATCGATTTCGCACACTTAGTGCCATGTGATTTAAGCTCGCACACATAGTGCCATACAATTTAAGTTCGCACACTTAGTGCCATATATTTCAAGCTTGCACACTTAGTGCCAATCTTGTCACCGCTACCACTTATTGCCCGCACACTTAGTGCCGAGACCAATCACTCTACACATTTCACTACCTTTTACATTCAATAATGTCATTATTCCAAACACATACATATCATCTCATCAAACACAATTGCATAGATATTAAGTTCATTTAAGTCAATACCAAATATATGCTTAATGACTTACTTGTATTGGGTAGAACGGTTCCCACTCGGCTACTCGATTGCTTTCTCCTTTCCTTTATCCAATTGTGGCCCTCTAAGCTCTTGAGCTAATTCAACAAATTTAACTTATTAAAGTCTCACTTGCTAGCTTATGGCGAATACACATATCATTAGCCCAATATCAAATAACTAAACACTTTAGTCAATTCTCTTTAACTATGCACACATTCGCACTTTCATTCATCACTCTACCAAGCATGTGATGTTCAAACACAACCAACTCACATTCGCCCTAGCTCATAACAAGGTAGCCGATTATCTAAGTCAAGAATAGGCATCAATATGCTTGCCTCTAACCGAATGCATGCACAACAAATTCCCCTCATGTGGCCGAATATGCATGTCCATGTTGAGGCCAATTATATACTTCAAAACCAAAACATCATCATATGTAAATGTACACCTTGAGATAGTCTATATGCCATACCAATGCATCATGTGCAAACATATATATATATATATGTACAAGAGCCGAATCTCAAGTTGATCATAACCACATATAAACATATATCCAAAACACAAATTTTACCTATCATGCAATAAGCATAAATCATGCTTATGAACACACCATGGCCGAATACATCACAACCATACCCTTTCAAATTTTGGTCATGGTTAAACGAAGAACTCAATGTCTTACTCAAGAATGCTAAAAAGAAAATTCAAGAGTAGTCAATCCACCATCACATGCATCATTAACAAGCTTCACATTTAGCATGCAATGGCTTTAACACGACATCAACCTTGGCCGAATACCATTACCATGACATAGCAAAGATTTGAACCATGGGCTAATATGAACATCAAGCTAGCAACTAAAACATGCATGAATCTCATGGCACAACCTCAAACATACCTTAATCTAGACACAAGTATGGCCAAACCTCCTCCTAATCCTCTTGCAAACCAAACATGAAGCAAAACTCCTTCCTTCTTAGAATTTTCAGCCCAAAGAAATGAGAATGGATGAAATTTTTTTTTTCTTTTTCTTTCTCTCAACTCACGGCAAAAGGGGGGGACACTCACCTATTCTCTTTTTTTTTTTTCTTCCATTTCTTTATTACCCATACTCCTTATTTTATTTTTTTCTACCATACACCATTGTCACAACATGTTTCATGACATGTTTTGCCCATCCTCCTTTGTCATGGCCGGCCACTTCATGTTAGGGGGGGAATTGACATGCAAGTCCCCTCTTTTGAGTACATGCACTATTAAGCCACTTTACATATGCCTAGCACATTTCTAATTTTTTTCACATAAGTCCTACGTACTCCATTCACATGCAATAGACTAAATCGAAGCTTAAAAATTTTTGCACATTCATATTCACATATTCTAGACAATAAATATTACGTTCAAACATTTCGGTGACTCGGTTTAACGGTCCCGAAACCACTTCCCGACTAGGGTCAATTTTGGGCTGTCACAAGTTGAGAAATAAATGCATAGCTTTAATAAATGTCTTATGGAAATGTCATGGTGTCGAAGAGGCTACGTGGGAGCCCGAGGGAGCTATGAGAAAACATTATCCTAACCTATACACTGGTAAGATTTTTGGGGACGAAAATCCCTAAGGGGGAGTGTAATAGCCCAAAATTGGGTCTAGTTGGAACAGAGGTTTCGGGACCACAAAATTCGAGATAGAAATAATTATTTTATGATTATTTTGAGGTCTATGATATGATTGCATGATTGTGGGAGCCCGAGGGAGCTATGAGAAAACATTATCCTAACCTATACACTGGTAAGATTTTCGGGGACGAAAATCCCTAAGGGGGAGTGTAATAGCCTAAAATTGGGTCTAGTTGGAACAGAGGTTTCCGGACCACAAAATTCGAGATAGAAATAATTATTTTATGATTATTTTTAGGTCTATGACATGATTGCATGATTGTGTGAAAATTTCGTGAAGAAATTCTATGCATAAAGTGCCCAATTTGAAGTTAGGGACTAAATTGAATAAGTTACAAAACTTGTATTCTAGAAGTTTCTAGTATGAAATTGCTTTGAAATATTAATTAGGAGTCTTAAATATGAATTTTACCAACTTATAAGTGATGGAAAAAAATTGGACATAGATGGAATTTTTGAAAGTTTAGTAAGGAAGGGCATTTTGGTCATTTGGTAATTAAAAGAAATAAAAAGGGAAAATAAAGCCAAAATTGACTCATCTTTCTCATGGAGGCCGAAATTAGCATGGGGGAATCCATGGCTAGGGTTTTCAAGCTTTCTAAGCTCAATAGTAAGTCCGTTATAACCTCGTTTTTCAAGTTCTTTACGTTTTTGGAATCCCGGTAATTTGATTAAGCTTATTCTAGCAATAATTTAAGCTAGAGTTCATATTTGGAAAAATACCCATAGGTGAAATGTGTTTATTTTGCTGTTTTATAATAGAATATGAGGTTTTAAATTATGTTAGACAACTTGTGCTACTCAGTTTTCAGTGAAAACGAGTAAAAAGGCATAATCGGTAAAAAAACCTAATAGTCATAAATATATGTTAGAGTGAGAATTTGATGTTGCCATGGAAGGTAAAAGTGATCAGCATGTCATAAAACATAAGAATAAGGGATGAAGTTTAATTCCCGAGCCTAGGGGCAAAAGTGTAAATATGCAAAAATTTAGGGGCAAAATTGTAATTTTTCCAAAGTTTGAGTTAAGGACCGTTTTGAATATTACATTAATTAAATAAGTAAAATATGATGTTTTAGATCCTAGAAAATGAGATTTGAACCTAGAATGAGAGAAAAATCGAAAATTGGGAAAGTTGGTAAAATGGCCGTTTTAGTATCGAGGTAAGTTCATATGTATAATAAGCATTAATTTATGCATGTTTCAATGTAAAATTGATATATTCATTATGATTTCCGAGGTGTTTAAAGTATGTAAGTTGGTATGATAATAATACAACAATAATCTTGTAATTTATATTTGGAAGTTAAATTTAGTGAATTAATTGAATTATATTAAATTAAATGATTATGGTGCCAAGTTTATGAATTGATTTAAAAATATGTCTATGGTACATGAAGTGCATTTAATTATCATACATAAATGTGATTTCTATGATTATGGATATTATGGGAAATTGTAAGTTCATATGATTTTTAATAAG
Source organism: Gossypium arboreum (assembly GCF_025698485.1). Classification (NCBI taxonomy): domain Eukaryota; kingdom Viridiplantae; phylum Streptophyta; class Magnoliopsida; order Malvales; family Malvaceae; genus Gossypium; species Gossypium arboreum. The sequence continues at coordinate 106,432,957 of NC_069077.1, forward strand.
GCAATGTGTAATTTAATGTTATTGCCTTGATATTAAATGAGATGTAAGTTTATATGTATAATACATCAATATTACTTGTATTATGATATTTTATAATAATATTGGAAATATGTTTGTGGATAATTACTTGATTGGTGAAATTGTCGGAAAAGAGAGAAATCCGGTTGAACCTTGGAAAGATTAGATGATCAGATAGTATGTAGCTAGGTCACATGTATGGTCTTGGCGCACATCATGTTACAAGAGAGCTACAAGACATTGTGATGTAGCTAGGTCGCATGGGTGATACTATGTGTACACCATGTAGACAAGAGAGCTACGGGATATATGTAGCTAGGTCGCATGCGTGGTTCCAGGTGAAGGACACCATGTAGACAAGAGAGCTACGGGATATATGTAGCTAGGTCGCATGCGTGGTTCCAGGTGAAGGACACCATGTAGACAAGAGAGCTACGAGATAAATTGGCTAGGTCACATGGGTGGTACTGAGTGTTCACCATGTGTACAAGAGAGCCGAACTATATGATGGGTGGAGCTATGTACTGAAACCACCAAGTATCGAAGATTGATCCGAAGTGTTCAACGGGAGACTCTCTATGTATTGCTTTGTGAGTTTTGTGATGAATAAGTGGAGGAACTTGATTATGTGAATGATGTGTTCATTAAGTGACTAGGATGTGGTGAGGTTATAAACAAGTAAGTTATACATGAGGATGATTTTATAGTGACCTTGTAATCATGGGCCTATACTTGTGATGTATGAAATGTGGTGAAAATGATTTGTGATATGTATGTTAAAATGAGGTTAATACCAAGAAAGTGTGAAAGAGTGAATTAGCAATAAAACTGTTTTGGACAGTAGCAGTGATGTGATTTTGAAAAATCACCAAAAATAGTAGAAATTGAATCAGAGACTGAATGAGATATCAAATTAAATCTTAATGAGTCTATTTTCATAAAAAAGAAACGGAGCAAGAAAAGGAGCTCTATATTTTGATATATTTATGTTTTTGTGAGACTGGTTCAGAATGATTATGTGATCCCCTGTCTGACTTTGGAAAATCACAAAATTTTGGATAAAAATAATTAGAGGCTTAAACTTATATTTTTAAAATCCCTAATGAGTCTTTTTTCAAGATAAATCAACAAGAAAATTATCCGAGTTCTGTACTATGAGATAATTAATTTTTAGTGAAGAGAGTTCAGAACTGTCAGAAAGTGAAACATGAGAAAGTTTTAATGAATAAACTGTACTAATTGGCTGAACCAAAAATTATGAAAATTTTATGGTGGAAAGATATGTGGGTATAGTTTTAGGGGAAATTTATGGATCTTAATTTGGAGTTCTGTAGCTCTAATTATAAATAAGTAAGTGACTATGACTCGTGTAGATAGTTTGATGTGAGCATTTATTAGTAAATTGTGAAATCGTACTTACAAGAATGCTATATACATTAAGGATGTGGAATGGAGAGGAGGAGGAGGAAAATAAATATATGTGGAATACATGGAAACTATGGTATATGAAATATTGATATAATGAAATAAATGATATGTGTTTATAAGAAAACAGAAAGAGAATGATATGTATCATGACATGTATATACATATATGACTAGTCTCAATGTAATGCTTGTTGGGTATGGAGTTGAATTGAAATGTTTCAGGAAAACATGTTATTTTGCGTATCTGAATTGTGGTATTTTATAAAGAAATGATCTAGTTTTAAATATGAATGCTTGATGATTAAGCTGAAGATATTTTGTAAGATGATAATCTTGGTATAAATGTACAAGTGGTACTATAATAAACAAGGTAAAATGAGTATGAGAGACACATGTATGATGACATACAAATGCTATGTTTGTGGTTTAATTGAGAATATTTAATCATTAAATGAATACCATGTTATATGCTTTTGATTTTGTATAAGTGTGTAAGAGATTAAGGTTGACCAAAGCTTGGAAAATAGCCTAGGTATATTCCACACAGGCAGAGACACGACCATGTGTCTCAGCCGTGTATGGAACACGACTTTGGGACACGGGCGTGTGGAGCCTTAAAGCATAAAATTTCCAAGATTTTCGTAAGTTCTCGGTTCAGTCTCGAACCCTTTCTGAAGTATGTTTTGGGCTTCGTAGATTCAAATAAGGGACTATGTGTAAGTGAATGAACGTTTTGAAATATGAATGAAATTTTATGGCCCATATTTTAGTTTAATGTTTGTATGTTTGTTCGGTAACGCCTCGTACCTTATCCCGACCTTGGGTACGGGTAAGGGGTGTTACAGGGAGAGTTGTAACAACCCGTTTTTGGTCAAATCAGAATAGTGGTTTCAGAACCACAAAGTTGAAGTCAAAATAATTATTTTATTATTATTTTAATGTTTACAATATGATATCATGTTGGTGTGAAAATTTTGTTAAGAAATTTTATCGTTTAATTGCTCAATTTGATAAAAAGGACTAAATCACGTAAAGCGTAAAACTTGATTCTAATAGCTAAAGGTGTCTAACAGCTATAGAACCTTAAAGTAAAGGTCCTTAAATGGAAATTAACCCATTTTAGAGTTAGTGGATGCTAGTGAAGTGGTATTTGGTGTAGTTATTAAAGGTTATTAAGGTTAAAATGGTAATTTGATTAATTAATGTAAAATAAATAAAACACAAACTAAATTAAAGGCTTCCATTATCGTCTTTGAACCAAAATTAAAGAAGAACAAGAAGAAACTAAGGTTATTCATTTGGTTAAGTTAAATTCAAGCAATTAGGTATGTATTTTGTCCCATTTTTAATGATTTCTACGTTTTTGAGATCGTTGCTTCATATTTTAGCTAGCCCGTACCTTAAATTTCGAAACTATTAAAGATTTATCATGTTGCCATTGTTGAATGCTTAAGTAATTTGATTATTTATGATATATTTGGAAGGTTTAATGTTAGATTAATAGCTTTTGTAAAGTAATTTTTGACAGAAATGTCAAAAATGGGTTAAATTGAGAAAATGTCAAATGTGGTGGTTAAAAGTGTGAATAAATTGAAAATATGGGCTGCTAATAACATGTATTAAATTAGGCTAAGCATGGGTTTGTACTAAATTGCATGAATTTGCAATTTTATGTGATAAGGACTACATTCTAAAATTTTGAAAGTTTAGGGGAAAATGTGTAAAATAGCCCTAATATGTGTTCTGTATTGAATTGAATAAATAGAAGTATAAATAAGTTGATTTTGATTACTTATAGATCAAGAAAAGAGGAATTCGAACTTGGATTGGGGAAAAAGCAAAGTAATTGAATAGTCAGTCCGTTTCATCATTTCACTACACGAGGTAAGTTCGTATAATTGAACTTAAATGTGTATTTATTTATTTGATGGATAAAATTGAGATAGTATTTATCCTATTAGTTAAATGTGGAGATTTGGAATTAAATGTACAATCTAAGTAAGGCAACTTACTATATAAGACCATAGCTTGGCTATGGCAATCTGATAATAAGACCATAACCGAGTTATGGCATGTGAATGTAAGACCATGGCAGGGCCTTGACAATATATGTGTAAGACCATAGTTGGACTATGGCATCGAAAAATCAAAGTATTTGTATCATAAGCATTTATAAGCTCAAAGTGATTTGGCAAGAGAGTTGGTGATAAATAGATATGTATAAGTATAGGTGTGTACTGAAAACTATACAGGTAACAAGATAGAAGAAGTTGAGGACTTATGAGTTACGATATGGTTAAACTTTATGTTAGCTCATTGATTGATACTTTAAATGTTAATTATGTTATCCATTTTGAAATGGTGGTGAATGTTATGATTATTTTATATTTACATACGAACTTACTAAGCTTTATAGCATACTTTGTTTAATTTTTGATGTTTTATAGTTTTACGAAGCTAGCTCGGATCCGTGGATTGTCAGAGGCTTCATCGCACTATCAGACATCTATTTGGTACTTTTGAGTTGTGTAATTATGGTATATGGCATGTATAGGCTTGTGTCATTTTAGTATGTTTGATAGACATGTATTTTGGCCATTTGAGTTGGCATCTGATGATGAACTGGATGATGTTTATAAATGTGCAAATGGTTCTATTTTGAGTTTGGTAATTGACCTATGTGTGATTGAAGTTGATAATTTGGGAAGTTATGTGTTTTTGAATTGGTGCTTGATAATGTATGTATGGAATGGTTTAGTTGATTGAATTGAATATGTGAATTAGGTATGAATTTAGATGGCAATTTGTAGCATATTTGTAAATTGTATTGATAGTAAAGAATGGGTATGATTTGAACATTGGTTGATGGTATTTGGATGCATATTTGTGCCATAAAATGATACCATTTGAGGTTATTTAGGTATGTACAAAATGGGTGGCAACATGGCTTGGTAAATAGCCTATTTTTGTCCACACAGGTAGAGACAGAGGCGTGTGTCTCAGCCGTGTGCGACATATGGTTATGTTACATAGTCGTGTGTCCCTTGGTGTTGAATTTGAAAACAAGTTAGTATGCTCCACACGGCCTCACACACGAGTGTGTGACTTGGCCATGTGGCATAAGTCAATATACCCTATAGGTTTGACACGGCCTGGCACACGGGTGTGTATGACTATTTTTAGGGCACACAAGCTATCCACATGGGTGTGTCTGTTGGCCGTGTGACCCAAGTCAGAGAGTTACACGGGGTTAGACACGGGTTGAGACATGGCCATGTACTCCCATTTCAAATGTCCACATGGCCTGTGACATAGGCGTGTCTGGTTCACACGTCCTAGCCACACGGGCGTGTGTCCCCTGTTTTGAGAAAAAAAATTTAAGTTTTGTAAAAATTTCATAAGTTATCAATTAGGTCCTGAATCTCTCCCAAAGCATGTTTAAGGTCTCGTAGGCTCGTATAAGGGATAAATTGATTGAATTTGTTTAATAATTGTATGAAATGATTGGATGTAAGAGAAAAGTATGTTTATATGTATTGTAAGTCTAGTAATGTTCCGTAACCCTATTTCGACATTGAATACAGGGGAGGGGTGTTACAGTTCATGTCTCGTTTTTAACTATTTTTATATTTTTGAGATCATTGTAACTTGATTTAGCTATTTCAAGGACTAATTTGAAAGAAAGGTAAAGTCTAAATTTTACCCATGTTGAATATGCTTGTATTTGGATGTTTGATGGTAGAAAATGCATGTTTGTTGTTTGTGAAACAACTTTTGTAAAGTGATTTTCGGTAAAAACGTCAAATATGGAGTTGTTTGTAAAAGTTTGTAAAATGTGTAGAAAAGTGTGAATAACTGTTATGAGTACAAATAATATTCGACTATGCTCAGGTTGTGAAGAAATTGAAAGAAATTCATTTTACAAGCCTAGGGACTAAATTCTAAAATGTTGAAAAGTTAGGGAAAAATGTAAATTTTGCCATAATGTGATGATTAAATAAGTTAAATGTGGTACTATAGATCAAGAAAAACGAAGTTTGGGTCTAGATCGGGGGAAAACCAAAGTAGTTGAGGAATAGATCCCTTTAGCCGTTTTTGTAACCGAGATAAGTTCGTATGTTAAATAAGCTTTACTTTAAATGTATTTTAAATGCTTTAATTTATGCATGATTTGTGTAATCGACCTTACGGACACATTTGACGATGATTTGGCAAGCGAGAAATCCCAATCGAACCTTAGGAATAGATTAGGATACAAGTGGCATGTCACTAAGGTTTTATGTTATGTGATTCGGGTGCTGGTCCTATACGTCCTACCGGTGGCTGAGTATATCGGCATATGTTGCGGTTACTTGACAGCTTGTGTGAGCAACACCAAGTAGCTACGTCTTGACTGACAGCTTGTGTAAGCAGGCCCGTTGTTGGTTCGAGAGCGAGCATGTATGTGATATGAGATAGAGGTAGCAATGGCTACATATGTGGCACATTGTGTGCAAGGTTTCTCAAGTATCCGAATTTATTATTTCGAGTGGTTCATTGGGTATGACAACGATGATACTAAGTATGAAATTATTATGATATGGTACAGGTATGTACTTTAAGCTTATGATTATTAATTCATGAAATGACGATTTCAAGGTAAGTTCTGATGAAAGTGAATTATGATCATCACGTTTTGATAAATTGCAGTATCTCATGCTAAATTACTTGTATGTTAATATATGGTAAGGTTAGCTTATTTCTTTCATACAAGCTTACGAAGCTATATCGCTTACTCCATTTTATTTCTATGTTTTATAGTGTCACCAAGCTAGCTTGGATTGGAGATTGCCGGAGATCGCATCACACTATGAAACTGTTGTTTTGGGTATCGATGATTTTAAACATTTTGAGAATATGGCATGTATAGGGACTTGGTCATTTTGTTATATGTGTCATTATGAATTTGGCCAAATATATTGGCTTGTAATTGTCAAAGGCTTGATGTGGTATTTGGCCATGTAACTTGGCTTATTTTGGTTGAATTGGTTGTAATCTTATATATATATATGCATGCATGTGCAACTATCTCTTGTGTGATGTGGTTTATAAATGCTTGATAAATGGTTAAATGTGGCTTAATGGGTTTGTTGTTGAATGGTTAAGATTGGCTCATTGCTATGCTAGGAAAACTAAGAAAAATTATGCATGTTATAGATAGCCATGTTGAAACTTGTGGAATATGAGTTAGTGTGATTTGGTTTGGTAGAATATGATGTTTAAAACATGTTGAGTACGGATAACGAAATGACATGAATTGGCCTTGTTTTATGGATGTATTGCTTGTCCAAGTGTGCTATGAATTTTGCCTTGATCTTGTGCATGTGTTGGTGTAAATAAGGGTGACAAGTGGCTTGGTAAATAGCCTTTATTTTGTCCACACGGGTAGACACTCGGGCATGTGTCTATGCCATGTGTGACACACGGCTTGCCCCATGGGCATGTGTGAAACACGGCTTGCCTCATGGGCATGTGTTTTGGCCGTGTGTCCTCTACACCTTAATTTTGAGAAACAGAATGCTCAGAATTGAGCACACGGCCAAAGACACGGGCGTGTGTCTCAGCCATGTGAAGGACATGTAACACCCCAAACCCGTGACCGTCACCGGATTTGACCACGTGGTGTTACCGGGCTTACTTCCCTTATTTCTCTCTTGGAAATATTAAATTTCTGTTCCAGGCAGGCTAGCTAACTGTGTCACTGTCACCTTAAAAATCATATCTCGAGTTCCAGAACTCAAAAATCAGTTCCGTAAATTTTCCCTGAAACTAGACTCATAATCCCATCTACACATTTTTTTCTAGAATTTTTGGTCGAGCCAATTAGTACAGTTTATTAGTTAAAGTCTCCCCTGTTTCAGGGTTCGACTACACTGACCTTTGTACACTACGACTTGGATATCTTCCTGTACAGGGCTCCAAAACTTATGCCGTTTTTTTCTAGAGAAACTAGACTCACAAGGAAATCTGTACATATAGAGCATGACTTCTAATTCTCTCTGGTTAATTTATAGTGAATTTTCAAAGTCAGAGAAGGGGATCCAGAAACCTTTCTGGCCCTGTTTCGTGAAAACCTGAATATTTCTTAAAATACAGCTCATATGGTCGTTTCGTTTCATCCATATGAAAATAGATTCATCAAGGTTCGATTTCATAATTTATTCACTATTTAATTCTACTTCTGCTATTTTTAGTGATTTTTCCATCTCACCTCACTGCTGCTGGCAGCATCTGTTACTAAAGCAAACAATGACTATTTCATAATTCTTCCATGGCCGACTATTTCATCATACATAATACAAAATATGGCCACGTTATCAAAATTTAAGGTTTCTAAGGCTCGTGGCTATAGGTTTTAGAATCACACTCAACCGACCACATAGGCCATTTTCGCATGGCTTAAAGTTTACAACCCAAAATTCAACAAAACAAAATAGCCTATACATCATCTCATTTCCCCAATAATCATGCAATCAAATGAACTTTCATCTATTCCACGATACTTTATTTACGGGAATGCAATTGAAATCGTCACATAGATTTAAAACTTACCAACTCAACCCCGAGCATGAACATAGCATCTATTAGCCATGAACTCAAGGTACTTACTTTTTCCGCTGTCCGCACTCAACTCGATAAAGTCACCCTTCCGTATAAATATTCAATCGGAAGTATATATATAGAGTTCGCACACATAGTGCTTAATACTCGATCACGCACACTTAGTGCCATGTGATTTAAGCCCGCACACATAGTGCCATATAGTTCAAACTCGCACACTTAGTGCCATACATTTCAAGCTCGCACACTCAATTGCCAATCTAAATCACCGTACACATTTACTTCTCACACACTTAGTGCGAAAGCCAACTTTCTACACATTTCACTATCTCTTTACATTCAACAATATCATCTTTTCATCTCATTAAACACAATTGCATAGATTTTACAATCATTTAAGCAATATCAAATATATGCTTAATGACTTACCTTGTGTTGGGCAAGGAATTTCCAAGTCGGCTACTCGATGACCTTCGTCTTTCCCTTGCTTGATTCTCCTTCTTTAACTCCTTGAGCTTGATTTAACAAATAAATTGATTCAATCATTTGAGTATCGAAAAGAGGAACTCAAGGCACTTAGCCCACATATGTTCACTAGACATTAAAGTCACATAAGTACGGAATTCATGAATCAACTCAACACACAAAGCCTTCAACATGCTTACTCATGGCCGAACAACACAACCCCTTAGGTACTCATTCATGGGCCGATTATGCATGTTGATGTTGAGGCCAATTACATGTTTAATACCACACATGAATGGCACACATTTTACTAGCTAATGCTTTACATATTGTAGCTCAATACGCATCTATCATTTACTTCATAACCGAAACAACATCACAAGAAAATACATACTTTGAGATAATATATATATCATACCAATACATCATGTGCAAACATATATACACATATAGGTGCAAGGCCGAATCTCAAGGGGTTCATACCCATCCAAAACACAAATTTTTTTACCAATCAAGTAACAAGCATAAATCATGTTCATGAATGCACCATGGCCGAATACATCACAAGCATACCCTTTCAACTTCGGTCATGGTTAAACAAAGAATTCAAGGTTTTACTCAAGATTGCTACAAAGAAATTTCAAGAGTAGTCAATCCATCACTACATGCATCATTAGCAAGCTTCACATTTAGCATGCAATGGCTTTAACACAATAACAACCTTGGCCAAATACCATTTCCATGGCATAACAAGGATTTGAACCATGGCTAACATGAACATCAAGTTAGCAACTAAAACATGCATGAATCTCATGACACAACCTCAAACATACCTTAATCTTGATGCAAGTATAGCCAAATCTCCTTCTAGTTCTCTTCTAAACCAAGTATGAAGCAAAACTCCTTCCTTTTTTCTTAGTATTTTCGGCCAAAAGGGATGAACAAGGATGAACAATTTTTTTCTTTGTTTTCCTTTCACTCACGGCAATAGGGAGGAGAGAAGCCTTCACACACATTTTTTTTCATTCTTTTCTTACCCATACACCTTTGTTTATTATTTCTCCCTAATGCACCAACAAAACATGTTTCATGACATGTTTAGCCCATACTCCCTTGTCATGGCCGGCCACTTCATGTTAGGGGGAATTTGACATGCAAATCCCTTATTTTTGCATGCATTATCAACTAGTCATCACACATTTCCCCATCATACTTTCAAAGTTTACTACTAGGTCCTTTCTAGTGAAATTCACATTTATAACTCTAAATCGAAACATCAAAAATGTCACACATGAATTAACACATATTATAGGCATCAAAATAAATTTTAAATTATTTTTATGCCTCAGTTTTGTGGTCCCGAAACCACATTCCGTCTAGGGTCGTTTTAGGGCTGTCACAGGACATGGCCTCAGGCTCAGGCGTGTGAAGTCTGCACCTATTTTATGAAAATTAAATTAACCACATGGCCTAGCACATGGAGTGTGACTTGGCCGTGTGATCTCAATTTTTTCTTGCATCGTAAATCAGAGAGTTACACGAGTTAGGGACACGGGCGTTTGTGACCACACGGCCTGCCCACATGGAGATGGCTCGAGTTATTGAAGGATTATGAGCTAGTAATTGATTACCACAAGTAAGGCAAATGTAGTCTTAGATGCTTTAAGTAGAAAGACTTTGTTTGTTTTGGAAGCGATGAATACACGATTGATTTTGTCCGATAATGGTTCGATCCTAGCCGAGTTGAGTGCTAGACTGTTATTTCTTCAACAAATTTTTGAAGCTCGCGATTTGCAAGCCAAAAGAGTTCATTGTGAATCAGATAGTGATTCAGAATTTCATATCGGATCCGATGATTGTTTGATGTTCCGAGATAGAATTTGTGTACCGAAAAATGATGAGCTTGTTCAGAAAATTCTTCGTGAAGCACATAATGGTTGTTTATCTGTGCATCTGGGTAATACAAAAATGTAAAATGATTTGAAGAAATTGTATTGGTGGTTAGGTATGAAACGAGATATTTTTGAGTTTGTTTCAAAGTGTTTGATTTGCCAACAAATGAAAGCCGAACACCAAGTGCCTTCAGGTTTACTTCAACTAGTGATGGTACCTGAGTGGAAGTGGGATAAGATTACTATGGACTTTGTAACTGGTTTGCCTTTGACTCCAAAAAAGAAAGATGCTGTCTAGATTATTGTTGATAGATAAACGAAATCGGCTCATTTTATTCCAGTACGTACTGACTACTCACTTGATAAGTTAGTCGAATTGTACATTTTAGAGATTATGAGATTGCACGGAGTGCCTATGTCTATTATTTTGGACAGATATTTGAGGTTTACTTCGATATTTTGGAAGAAGTTACAAGAGGCTTTGGGTACAAAGTTGAACTTTAGTACCGCATTTCATCCACAAACCGATGGTCAGTCCGAAAGAACAATTCAAGTACTAGAAGATATGCTCCGATGTTGTGTTCTAGAATTCGAGGGTAGTTGGGAAAAATACTTGTCATTGGTCGAATTTACTTATAAAAATAGCTTTCAGTTGAGTATTAAGATGGCAGCTTATGAGGCATTGTATGGCTGCAAGTGCCGAGGACTCTTGTATTGAACCGAGCTTAGTGAGAAATAGATTCACAGGGTTGATTTGGTTAGAGAAACCGAAGAAAAAGTAAAGGTAATCCGTAATTACTTGAAAGCAGCTTTAGATCGACAAAAGTCATACTCGAATTTGAAAATAAAAGAGATTGAATTTCAAATCAGTGATAAAGTATTTCTAAAAGTATCACCGTGGAAGAAGATTCTGAGATTTGGCTGTAAAGGCAAGTTGAGTCCACGTTTTATTAGGCCATATGAAGTTATTGAAAGAATAGGGCCAGTAGCATATAAGTTAGCTTTACCGACAGAGTTGGAAAGGATTTATAATGTGTTTCATGTGTCAATGTTGCAAGGATATCATTCTGATCCCTCACATGTGATTTCTCCAACAGAGATTGAGATTCAACCGGATATGACGTATGGTGAAAAACCGATCAAGATTTTAGCTCGAGAAGTTAAACAATTGAGAAATAAGAATATAGCCCTAGTGAAATTTTTATGGCAACGACATGGGGTCGAAGAGGCTATGTGGGAACTTGAGGATGCCATGAGAAAATAGTAGTCAAACCTATTTTCCGGTAAGATTTTCGGGGACGAAAATCCCTAAAGGGGGGAGAGTTGTAACAACCCAATTTTGGGCCTAGTTGGAATAGTAGTTTCGGGACCACGAATAAGACATAAAAAATTATTTTTATTACATTTTCATGGTCTACAATTTTATGAAATGATTTCATGAAAATTTTGTTCGAAAATTTTGACGTTTGGGCATTTAATTTAGTCAAAAGGGTTAAATTGTAAAAAGTGCAAAACTTGAGTTCTACATGCTAGAGGTGTCAAATTGTTATGAAATTTTAAATTGAAGCTCCTTAGATGGTAATTAGACCATTTGTTAAGTTAGTGGACAAAAATGGACATGAGGTAAGAGAAATTTCATGTTTTAAGTTAAGGGCATTTTGGTCATTTGGTTAATAAATGAATTAAAAATCAAATTAAAAGCTAATTTTTTGCTCATCTTCTACCCTTGGCCAAAAATTTCAAAGGGGAACCATAAATAGGGTTTTTTCATATTCCAAGCTTGATTGTAAGTCCGTTCTAGCCCCACTTTTAATGATTTTTATGTTTTTAAGATCCTTGTAACCTAATCTAGCTAATTCAAGGATTAATTTGAAAGAAAATCAAATTTTAAAATTTTACCCATGAAGAATATTTGTGCATTTTGATGTCTAATGGTAGAAAATGTATGTTAGATGTAAGATAAACAGCTTTTGCTAGGTGATTATTGATGAAAATGTCAAAAGGACCTATTTATAAAAAGATTTCAAAATGTGTATAAAAGTGTGATTAAATGGAAAATGTGAGCTGTTATAAGCATGAAACAGGTTCGGCTAGGCTTGGGTCTTGATGAAATTGAATAGATTTCATTTTACGAGCCTAGAGACTAAAATGTAAATGTGTTAAAGTTTAGGAGCAAAAATGTAATTTTTCCATAATATAAGTTTTAGACTGAATTGAGTAATGTAATTAATAAATGAGTTAAATTTGCTATTATAGATCAAGAGAAACCAGGTTCGGACCTAGATTGGGGAAAAAATAAAGTATTTGACGATTATGTCTATTTCCTACTATTTTTGTACCGAGGTAAGTTCTTATGTAAATAATGCATTGTTTTAAATTATGTTTTAAGTGCTTTATTATTATATGAATTATGATTTACTATTAAGCGTGTTCGACAAAGTTACAACAATCGTGAAATCCCGATTGAACCTTAGGAATAGATAGGATACAAATGTCATGACATTAGGGTTACCGAGACTATGCGTAAGACCATATCTGGGAAATGGCATCAATATGAATTTTCGTGTAAGACCATATCTGGGATATGGTATCGATATGAGATTTCGTGTAAGACCATAGTTGGGCTATTGACATCGATACGAACCCCATGTAAGACCATATCTGGGATATGGCATTGGTGCGGTACTATGTGTATGAGATACCCGAGTATCCTCTAGTATTCCAAGTGGTTCAACGGGAAATGCAACGAGAATGTCGAAGTTGTGAAAGACTATGGTATGTTGTAAATTGGTACATGTATGTAGATAAAACTCATGCTTAATGAGCTTGATATGTGATGAATCACTCAGTAAGGTTGTGATTGAGTAAGTTGGATTATGAGATTTATAATGTTATGTGAATTTACTTCAAGTTAATTATATGTTAAATATGAGTTTATAATGCTTATTATTTGCATGGGAACTTACTAAGCTTTGTAGCTCACTCTCCTTTTCTTTTTTCCTTGTCTTATAGTGTTACCAAGTCAGGTCAAGGATCGAAAATTGTTAGAGATCCAGCCACACTATCAACTTAATATTTTGGGTACCAATGATTTCAATATTTTGAGTTATGGCATGTATACGGACTTGGTAATTTTGTTATGTGTCTATAACGCCCTCACGCTCGAGACCGTCGCCACAGTCGAGCTTGAGGTGTTAGTAAACTTAATTCATCAATTTAATAGCTCAGACAATTTATTTTTAAAATTTCCAGACAAGCTGGCCAACTGCATCACAGTCGCTTAAAAATTCATATCTCGAGTTTCGAAACTCAAAATTAAGATCTGTAAATTTTCCCTGAAACTAGACTCATATATCTATTTACTTTTTTTTTATAGAAATTTTGATTGAGCCAATTAGTACAGTTTATTAGTTAAAGTCTCCTCTGTTTCAGGGTTCGACTACTCTGACCCCTATGTATTACGAATCAGATATCTCCCTGTACAGAGTTTCAATGACTATGCCTTTTGTTTCTTATAAAACTATACTCAATAAGGATTTCCCAAATGTAAGATAAAACTCCTAATTGTTTTTGTACAATTTATAGTGAATTTTTAAAGTCAAAACAAGGGATACAGAGATCACTTTGACCCTGTTCCACCAAAACTTAAATATCTCATAAAATATAATTCATATACCTGTTTTGTTCCATCCATATGAAAATAGACTCATCAAGATTCGATTTCGTAACTTACTTATCATTTAATTCCATTTCTAATATTTTTAGTAATTTTTCAAATTTACATCACTCTCTTTGTCGAGATTACATTTTATGGCAAATTTTACTTTACTATAGATTTTCATGGACTAAATAGCATTTTAAACATACATAACATCAAATATGACTTAGATTGGCCATTCCAATGGCTAATCATTTACAAACCCTTTTCTTGTCAAACCATAGACATATCATAAGATCACTTACACAAAGTAAGTATTTTGACATACATGCCACATTCAAAACACACAAGCCATTTTACCAATTTAGGCCTTCGGATAGTGTGGACGAATCTTCGACCTATCCCGATTCTCAAGCCGGCTTGTCAACAACTACAATGAATGAAAAGGAGGGGGTAAGAATAAATGTTTAGTAAGTTCACATGCAAATAGCAAGTAACATAATCATGAAATTCCACATAAAACATCATTTGCATAAACAACACCAAGACATTCATGTTTCATTTGCATTTAATATCTTTCTACGATTTCATCATACCAAGTTCTCAACCCGAGGATTTAAGCACATACCTGTCAAATTTTCTCATTCACCACACTTACCAATATGTCACCTTCTGTAACACCCCAAACCCGGCCCAGACGTTACGGTCGAATTTAGTATGTCACATGGAGATATTTCAAAACATGTGTTTATCTAAATTCTTTGTTTAGTGCTTAGCAAAAATCTGTTCTTGTTTTAAGTTAAAGTGAATGGAAACTGGGCACCAGGTAGGAAGCCAGAAAAGAGGAGGTGAGTCTTATAGGACCGCTTAAGTACCAAGCTCTTCTCGGATCCAATCCTAGACATGCACACATCCATTGCCACACTTTAAGCAGGTTACGTGTCTACGAACATTAAAAAAGGTTTAAGTCTGCTTAAAATATTTATTTTCTTGGAAAAACATTTACTTTGCGGAAACTTTGCGCGTCATCGTGATCTTTTAAAAACAAGTAGTTTTATAAAAGCGAACCCTAGTGCTAACCAGTTTAATAATCCCCAAAATAAAATTAATTAAAAGAGCGGCCTTATTACAACTTTAAGCAAAATAAAAATAATCCAAATTAAATGCTAAACTTATTAAATCCGGCAATCAATCTTCATGGCCACTCTGAATCCCTTGCCCAACTCCAAGTCCACCAACTAGGGCTCACCTGCAAGGATGGAATAGGAAGGGGTGAGTTTGGGAAAACTCAGTGCATACAGAAACCCATCCAAAGCCCAAATCAGCTCGAGCCCATTGGGCCTAAGCCCTATTCAGATAATAACGACACAGTGGACGAAGCCCTTTTCGAATCTGATAGCAAGGCCTTAGCCCCTTTTTACATAACAGTGTGGCCCATAGACCCAGTTCAATAACATAGGTAACAATAGTAATAATGCATGCAAACCCATCTGGGGAGACTACTCAACCCACCAACCGCTACACTGCACCTGCACCACCCTACACTCCATGTGGGAATAACTCAACCCACCCAAACCCTACACTCCACAGTTAAAAGAACGCTGCTCAAATATCAGTAAGTTGAGGCAAAGCCTCCAGTGCGTGGATAAACCACTTTCAACACTTCCTCCATCAATACCCCAATCCCATGCAACAGATATTAATAAAAGCATATCATGTAAAATACAGTATTAATCAATCATGCAGTTTAGTCCATTTAAACCCCAGGGGTATTTCGGTAATTATGCTCTTTAGGGGTAATTTCATAACTTACGCAACTACACAAGCTACTTCAGTAATTTTTAGCAGTTTTATGCAATTTGGTTCCACCATCTAACTAACAGGCTAATTTGCCCATCTCTTACCCATATTGGTCCGTAAGCCCATTGGGCCCAGTTTTGGCCCATCGAGGCCCTCTTTTTTCCGAAGTACGTTAAGACATCACACAAACTTACTTGCCACCTTGCGGTGCTAGATCTAACAATTACTCTATGTCTTGAGAGCATTCGCATACTCACAAGCCCATGAAATGCCGAATTTGGCATTTCAATTTTTCTTAATTGAACTAAGAAAGGGTGTTGGTACACACCGATTCATGACGATCGCTCTTGAGATCTCTTCCAATGTCCTACAATTGATTAGCATAGTTATTATTTACAAACCATAATCACTAAACCCCAAAACTTACTCATCCAAGATCGAACCATGTCCCTAAAAGCCTTTGAAACCTTACCTTTTTGCCAAAATCGATAGCTAGCTCTGAATCCGAGTGTGTGACAGCCCAAAATTGACCCTAGTCGGGATGTGGTTTCGGGACCACAAAACCGAGGCATAAAAATAATTTAAAAATTTATTTTGATGCCTATGATATGTGTTAATTTGTGTGTGACATTTTGATGATTTGATTTAGAGTTATAAAGGTGAATTTCACTAGAAAGGACCTAGTAGTAAACTTTGAAAGTATGATAGGGAAATGTGTGATGACTAATTAAAGCATGCATGCAAAACAATAGACTTGCATGTCAAATACCCCCTTTTATAGGTGGTGGCGGCCATGGCAAGAGAGGATGGGCAAAACATGTCATAGACATGTTTTGTTGGTGCATTAGGAGAAATGATAAAATAAAGAGTATGGGCAAAGAAAGAAAAAAAAATGGTCTCATCCATGCTTCCCTCCCCCCCTTGCCGTGTATGAGAGAAAGAAAACAAAAAAGAAAAAAAATTGTTCATCTATTCTCATTTCTTTGGCCGAAAATACTAAGGAAAAAGGAAGGATTTTTTGTGTGACATCCCTAAAGTGACCCTGGTCGGAAAGCGGTTTTGGGACCGCTAAACCGAGTCACTAAATCATTTGAGTATGATAGTTACTGTCTAAATATGTGAAAATGCATGTGTGAATTTTTAATTCTTTGATTTAGTTAATTTGAATGTGAATTGAAAGAAAAGGGACTCATGTGAAAGGATTCAATTATATGTGGCTAATTTTAAGAGGTTAATAAAGGAATGAAGTAAAATAAATGGAGTTGCATGTCAAATAATCCATTTGACAAGGATAGTGGCCGGCCATGACAAAATTATGGGCAAGGAAACATGTTTCCAACATGTTATGTTAGTGGGGTATGTAGAAAACAATAGAATAAAAGCTAGTAATAAAGAAAGGGAAAAAAAGGAAAATGATGATAGCAAAAAAAGTGTGTGGATGCCTCCCCCCCCATTTGCCGTGAAGTGAACAAAGAAAAAGAAAAAAAAAAGTGTTCATCTTTGAACATGCTTGGCCGAATTGAAGAAGAAAGTAGGAGAAGGTTTGGTCACCCTTGAGCTTGAATTAAGGTAAGTGAGTTCATGTTGGTTCTTGAAGGGTTAGAATACTTTAAGCTAGCTACTAAAATTTCCTACTTAGCCATGTCAAAATCTTGGTTGTGTGGTAATATTGGGTAATCGGCCATGGAAGAAATTGAGGAAAAGGATTGTTGTCTTTGTGTTGTAATGAGTATTTGTGGATGGGTGAAGTTTGAGTTAGTTAAGTGTTCATGTAGATGGTTTGGGTGATAGGAAAAAAATCGGCTTGTGTGTGTATGGATAGTTGCCGAATGTGTGTATAGTCAAAGAAGAAATCCTTAAAGTGTCTAGTTAATTGATGTTAGGTAAATGGTGTGTGTAAATTATTTAAAATAAAATAATTGTATGAGTATTAAGGATGGTACATGAATTGACCTTAGAAGAAATTTTAGTATAATATGCTTGGATGTTAATAGGCTATTGCTTTAATGACCGGTGTGTCAAGGGATAATGCATGGACTAATTGATTAATATGTGTTAAGGGAAGGTGAATAAATGTCTATTTGATAAGCTATATATATATTCGGCTATGAAGGCTGAAGGTTAAGTCATAGAGATTTTGGTGATATTCATATTCGGTCATAAGGGTTATATGTGTAACTTGGCTATGTGGGTTACGAGTTAAGGTAAATTGCTTATTTGATATGGGTATTCAGCCATAAGCTAGCATGATGGGACTTTAATAAGATAAATTTGTTTGAATTAGCCCAAGAGCTTAGAGGATCGAAGTTGGACAAAGGGAAAGAAAAAGTAATTGAATAGCCGTTGAAGACATTCGACAACATCCGAGGTAAGTCATTAAGCACATATGTTTGATATTGCTTAAATGATTGTAAAATCTATGCAATTGTGTTTAATGGGATGATATATATATATATATATATATGAAAATGTATGTGTATGGAGTGATGACATTTGTTGAATGTAAAAGAAATAGTGAAATGTGTAGAAAGTTTGCTTTCGGCACTAAGTGTGCGGGCAATACGTGTGTACGGTGACGAGATTGGCACTAAGTGTGCATGCTGGAAATATATGGCACTAAGTGTGCATGCTGGAAATATATGGCACTAAGTGTGCATGCTGGAAATATATGGCACTAAGTGTGCATGCTGGAAATATACTGACCTTTGGGTGTGCGAGCTTGAAGGGTATGGCACTATGTGTGCGGGCTTAAATCGCATGGCACTAAGTGTGCGAAATCGAGTATTAAGCCTTGTGTGTGCGTATTACTATATATATATATATATATATATATATATCTGATCGAACAATTATATGGAGGGTGTGTCTCCATCGAGTTGAGTATGGACAGCGGATCGGGTAAGTACCTTGAGCTCATGACGAATAGGAAATACGTTCATGCTCGGGGTTGAGCTTGGTAAGCTTTAAATCTATGTGATGATTGCAATTGTGTGATTGTGGTGAAAATGAGTTAGTGTGTGAAAATGCCTCAAATATCTTATTGTGTAGAATATGAAATGTGGATGTATGACTTGGTATGAGATTGAACCGAAAGATCCGAGGAATTATGGTATAGTTTCGGTATGGATGAGTACCTAGCCTCGTTTATTGTTTCATGTTGTGATAACTTTATTAATGGATGGTGGTTGAATGCTTATGACTTACTGAGTTATAAACTCACTCGGTGTTTTCTTGTCACCCCTTTTAGGTCTCTTGGACTCGTATTGTAACACCCGGAACCCGAGACCATCGCCGGTGTCGGACACGAGGGGTTAACAAGCCAAATCCACATATTGCACCCACCAATTTGACATTTCCAGACAGGCTGGAAATCTGCGTCACTGTCGCCTTAAAAATCATATCTCGAGTTTCAAAACTCGGAAACTGATTCCGTAAATTTTCCCTGAATTTAGACTCATATATCCATCCATGGATTTATTTTTAGAATTTTTGGTCAGGCCAATTGGTACAGTTTATTAGTAAAAGTCACCCATGTTACAGGGATCGAGTGCTCTGACCTTCGCGAGTTACAACTTGAATATCTCCCTGTACAGGGCTTTAATACTGGTGTCGTTTGTTTCTAATGAAACTAGACTCAAAATGGAATCTGAACATATAAGGCATTACTTCTAATTCTTTCTGGATAATTTATAGTAAATTTTTAAAGTCGCGACAGGGGACCCAGAAACCGTTCTGGCCCTGTCTCACAATAGCTTTAATATCTCTTAACATGTAACTCCTATGACCGTTTCGTTTCTTTCATATGAAAGTAGACTCATCAAGGTTCATTTACATAACTTATTCACTATTTAATACCATTCCTACAAATTTTGGTGATTTTTCAAAACCACACCACTGCTGCTGCCAGAATCTGTTTTCAAGGTAACCATTACCTATTTCATGATTTCCACGATTCAATTGGCCCTTTTTGCATACATAGCACAAAGTGTGATCACGGTTAACCATTCCAATGGCTAATCTTTTCAAACAATTCCATACCCCATAATGATCATCATACAAACGATTATAGAATCATACTAAAAACGTATATAAGCCATTTTCGCATGGCTATCCAAGCTTACACAAAACCGAAAGGTACATGACCTTCAACAATAGGGTAGTCCTATACATGCCATTTCAAAGTTCAACCAAAATTATACCAAAATGGAGGCTTTGATAGTGTAGATGACTTCGACTTTAATGATCCCGAATCCGATCGCTAACGAGCAAAATCTATAAAACAGAGAGCCAAAGCAACGGGTAAGCATTTTTTATGCTTAGTAAGTCTCAAGCAATAAAATCAGCTTTAACTAAAGCATTACATTCACATAGCCAAATGAATCATTTCATTAATACACATTCACATAATCATACTTACTTCACACTTCATCATTATACACTTTCACAAGATATCAACCAATTCAATAGCTGAAAACTCGTTAGTCGATTGAGCGAATGTTACTCAAACATATCGACTTTTCCAATGCACATATAAACATACCTTATTCTTTGGGCTTTTCGAGCGTACTAATTAAATTTATTACAGCAACCAACGCTCACCTCCAGCCCAAGCTTCTTGAATACAACCGGATATAACCACATGCACGAATGCCTTGGTCTTAGCCCGGATAGAATGACTTGCACAAATGCCTTGGTATTAGCCGGATTTAACAACTTGCACGAATGCCTTCGGTCTTAGCCGGATGTAGTCACTAGCACAATTGCCTTGGTCTTAACCGGATATAATTACTAGCATAAATGTCTTGGGACTTAGCCGGATATCATTCAATTGCTTATGCACACATATACATCAATAATCATTACACATCCATATTTCATTTTCGTTACTAAGGCTCAAACACAAACATATCACTAGCATAATCGCCTTCGGGACTTAGCACAGGTATCATTCAAATACTCATACAAACATAAATCAATAATCATTACACATCCATATTTCATTTCACATAATTCGAGTAGGGTCATTTCTTGAGGACTTACCTCGGATGTCGTCGGACGGCTTCAACGGCTATTCGACCACTTTTTCCTTCCCTTTATCGGATTTAGCTCCCCTTTGCTCTTGAGCTTAACGAATACAAGTAGAAGTATTCAATATTTTTATCAATAATGTTTACTTGTCAATCACATTCGCATCTCATATCATCTCGCTTTATTATAATTTATCATTCAACCTTTAAACCAAAACGCCATTATATGACCACATATACATACATCCATATATTTAAGCTCAAGAATTTTAATATAACATCAAGTGCTCAAATTACTCATGTGGCCGATTATACATGGTCATAATACACAAAAATCAAAAATAAATTCCAAGACTTTCACATCATATATGTACTAAGCCGAATACGTTGGCCAAGTTCACATACATTCTTCAACAATTCCTTCTTTAAACAAACACATCTAAGCCTTCCTTTCATATTGTCAACTCCAACCATATACATTATTCAAGTATAACATTTTCATATTCGGCAATAGTATTACACATAATAGCCGATTCTTCTTACTTTGTATTTATGCATCTACTTAATCATTCGTTTAGTTCAAGCACCCATACACCAAGATTCATCAAGTTTAGCATGAAACATAACCTTAATCCTCAATAACCATTATGGCCGAAAGTTCTAGTCACCCCAAAATCACAATTTCTAACAAGGGTCACCTAAAAAAAATACTTGGTAACTAGCTCAATTTCATCTAAAATTTCAAGGATTCATATGAATTTCTCACCTTATTTATGGCTTAGAAACCAAATGGTTGCTCTCTTTTCTCCCTTAGAATCGGCCAAGAAGAATCAAGAACAAAGACTTGTTTCTTTCACCCATTTCTAATTATTCCTTAAATCATAAAGGCAACAACCATTTCCCTAAACATCTTCCATGGCGAACACTTGTATTACTACCACCTTCAAAATTTTGACATGGGCAAGTAAAGGATTTAGTAACTAGCTTCATATATGCAAAGATTTCAAAGACTAACATGGATTCCATACCTTAGTTCAAGCTCAAGTGACCGAATGCTAACTCTTCCCTTTTCTTCTTGAAGGATCGGCTAAGCTAGGAGGAAGATGAACCAAACTTTTTTTTCTTTGCTCAATACACGGCAATGGGGAGGGGCAACCACACATACCCATTTTTTTTCTTTTCTTCCTACTAACACCAATATAATAACCATTCTAACATCAACCATTAGCAAAACATGTTGGAAACATGTTCCTTTGCCCATAATTTGTCATGGCCGCCACTAACCTTAGGAAATGGGATAATTGACATGCAACTCCATTTATTTCACTTCATGCATTATTAGGCCACTTAAAAATTCACCTATCACATTTTCAAGTCCTAACACATGGGTCCTTTCTTATAAATTAGCACCTAATTAATAAAAATCAAGACACGAAATATTTACGCATCCAAATTCCACATACAATAAGCACAGAATATAACACCTAATTATTCTTGTGACTCGGTTTTGTGGTCCCGAAACCACTCTCCGACTAGGGTCACATTAGGGGTGTCACACGTATTGTTTGCGTGCTCGGAACCGTCGTTGAAGTCATCACACCGGCTGGAAATCTTTTGGTATTGTCTTCGTAGTTGAACTAGGAGAACATTTGGCATGTATAGGCTATTATGTTTTGTTGAATTATGGGTTGTAAACTTTAAGCCATGTGAAAATGGCCTATGTGGTCGTTGAGTGGGATGCTAGAACCTATAGCCACGAGTCTTAGAAACTTTAATTTTGATAAGGTGGCCATAATTTGTGTCATGTATGATGGATGATTAGTAAGGTCAAGGAAAGATTCATGAAATTGGCATAGTCTACTGCAGTAACTGTTGCGGACAGCAGCAGTGATATGAGATTGAAAAATCACTAAAAATAGTAGAAGTAGAATTAAATAGTGAATAAATTATGAAATTGAACCTTGATGAATCTATTTTCGTATGGATGAAACGAAACGACCATATGAGCAGTATACTGAGAGATATTAAAGTTCTCGTGAGACAGGGCCAGAACGGTTTCTGGATCCCCTGTCTCGACTTTGAAAATTTACTATAAATTATCCAGAAAGAATTAGAAGTCATGCCTTATATATGCAGATTCCATTTTGAGTCTAGTTTCATTCGAAACAAACGGTACCAGTATTAAAGCCCTGTACAGAGAGATATTCAAGTTGTAACACACAAAGGTCAGTGTAGTCGACCCCTGTAGCATGGGTGACTTTAACTAATAAACTGTACCAATTGGCCTGACCAAAAATTATAGAAATAAATCCATGGACGGATATATGATTATAGTTTCAGGGAAAATTTACGGAATTGGTTTTCGAGTTCTGGAACTCGAGATATGATTTTTAAGGTAACAGTGACGCAGTTAGCTAGCCTGCCTGAAACAAAAATTTCATAATTTCCAAGAGGGAAATAAGGGAAGTAAGCCCGGTAACACCTCGTGGTCGAATCCGGTGACGGTCACGGGTTTGGGGTGTTACATTTTGCTTCATGCTTGGTTTAGAAGAGAACTAGAAGTAGATTTGGTCATACTTGTATCAAGATTAAGGTATGTTTGAGGTTGTGTCATGAGATTCATGCATGTTTTAGTTGCTAACTTGATGTTCATGTTAGCCCATGGTTCAAATCCTTGTTATGCCATGGAAATGGTATTTGGCCAAGGTTGATATTGTGTGAAAGCCATTGCATGCTAAATGTGAAGCTTGTTGATGATGCATGTAATAATGGGTTGACTACTCTTGAAATTTCTTTTAGCATTCTTGAGTAAGACATGGAGTTTTTTTGTTTAACCATGACCAAAAATTGAAAGGGGATGGTGTGTGATGTATTCGGCCATGGCATGCTCATAAGTGCGATTTATGCTTGTTGCATGATAGGTAAAAAATTTGATTTTTGATATATGTTTACATGTGATTATGATCACCTTGAGATTCGGCCTTGCACCTATATGTGTATATATGTTTCCACATGATGTTTTGGTTATGAAGTAAATGATAAATGTGTTTGTTTAAAGAAGAAATTGTTGGAGAATGTTTGTAAAATTTCAAGTATATTCGGCCATTAAGGTGAGTATGTGGGTGATGATGAATCAAATTTTGGTGCATATTTGGCTATGTGTGTATACATATATATATATATATATATATACATGAGTATGCCCATTCGTGATGTTACCTTTAATTATGTGTATAATCGACTAAATGGGTAATTAGTAAGAGTGGTTGCCGAATGTACAAACAAACATATGCATGTGTAATTGAACTGAAAATGTTTAGCAAGATGATTAAACTAGTTGATTTATTAATCAAGCTCAAGGAGTTAAAGGAGGAGAATCAAGCAAGGGAAAGGCGAAGGTCATCGAGTAGCCGACTTGGAAATTCCTTGCCCAACACAAGGTAAGTCATTAAGCATATATTTGATATTGCTTAAATGATTGTAAAATCTATGCAATTGTGTTTAATGAGATGAAAAGATGATATTGTTGAATGTAAAAAAGATAGTGAAATGTGAGTTGGCTTTCGGCACTAAGTGTGCGAGAAGTAAATGTGTACGGTGACGAGATTGGCACTGAGTGTGCGAGCTTGAAATGTATGGCACTAAGTGTGCGAGTTTGGACTATATGGCACTATGTGTGCGGGCTTAAATTACATGGCACTAAGTGTGCGTGATCGAGTATTAAGCACTATGTGTGCGAACTCTCTATATATATTTCAGATTGAATATTTATACGGAAGGGTGACTTTATCGAGTTGAGTACGGACAGCGGAAAAAGTAAGTACCTTGAGTTCATGGCTAATAGATGCTATGTTCATGCTCGGGGTTGAGTTGGTAAGTTTTAAATCTATGTGATGATTTCAATTGCATTCCCGTAAATAAAGTATCGTGGAATAGATGAAAGTTCATTTGATTGCATGATTATTGCGGAAATGAGATGATGTATGGAAATGCCTCTATTATTCTATTGAACAGTATATGAAATGTTATTGGGTGAATTGGTATGAGAAGGAACCGAAAGGTCCGAGGAACTATGGTATATTTTCGATATGGATGGAGTACCTAGCCTTGTACATTATTTCATGTTGTGATAATTTTATTGATGGATGATTGTTGAATGCTTAGGACTTACTGAGTTATAAACTCACTCTGTGTTTTCTTGTCACCCATTTTAGGTCTCTTGGATTCGCCTCGTTTGCGTGCTCGGAACCGTCGTTGAAGTCATCACACCGGCTGGAAATCTTTTGGTATTGTCTTCGTAGTTGAACTAGGAGAACATTTGGCATGTATAGGCTATTTTGTTTTGTTGAATTGTGGGTTGTAAACTTTAAGCCATGCAAAAATGGCCTATGTGGTCGGTTGAGTGTGATTCTAAAACCTATAGTCACGAGCCTTAGAAACCTTAATTTTGATAAGGTGGCCATATTTTGTATTATGTATGATGAAATAGTTGGCCATGAAAGAATTATGAAATAGTCATTGTTTGCTTTAGTAATGAGATCTTGCCAAAAAGAGTGAGGTGAGATGGAAAAATCACTAAAAATAGAAGAAGTAGAATTAAATAGTGAATAAATTATGAAATCTAACCTTGATGAATCTATTTTCATATGGACGAAACGAAACGACCATATGAGCTGTATTTTAAGAAATATTCAGGTTTTCGTGAAACAGGGCCAGAACGGTTTCTGGATCCCCTGCTCCGAATTTGAAAATTCACTATAAATTAACCAGAGAGAATTAGAAGTCATGCTCTAATGTACAGATTTCTTGTGAGTCTAGTTTCTCTGCAAACAAACGGCATAAGTGTTGGAACCCTGTACAGGAAGATATCCAAGTCGTAGTCCACAAAGGTCAGTGTAGTCGAACCCTGAAACAGGGGAGACTTTAACTAATAAACTGTACTAATTGGCTTGACCAAAAATTCTAGAAAAAAACGTGTAGATGGGATTATGAGTCTAGTTTCAGAGAAAATTTATAGAACTGATTTTCGAGTTCTGGAACTCGAGATATGATTTTTAAGGTGACAGTGACGCAGTTAGCTAGCCTGCCTGGGATAGAAATTAAATATTTCCAAGAGAGAAATAAGGGAAGTAAGCCCGGTAACACCACGTGGTCAAATCCGGTGACGGTCACGGGTTTGGGGTGTTACATTTTATTGGTATCAGAGCTATGGTTTAGTCGATTCTAGGACTACCATAGCGTGTGAGTCTAGCTATACATGCCAAATTGTTAGTGCTTAAAAATGTGATGACTTCGACGGTTGAAATTTTTGTTTTGATTAGCAAATGGAACCGGGGTAGAGAGACCCTTGGCGGATGACGTTGAAAGTGTAGCGGCTGCTCCGCGCAAGGGACACCGCTGTTGAGCCTCGGTCATACGCGAATAATCAAGTGAAGGGCGAAACAAGCCTTCTTCACCATGATGAATGAGTGGGTCGCATAATATGCCCGAACCAATCCGGCTGTCCAGCAATTTCGAATTTAAATACTCCACCCCAAGAGCCCATAATGCCTTGATTCATCGATCCGTGAGGTTGAGTAAACCACCAGAGACCTGATTAGGAAGCGCGGGCTGAGGAGTTCAAGGCCATAGTTCTTGATGATGCCGAAAAGGCCGAGTTACGCTCGATAACACCATTCGAGTGTTAGATGAACTGTCATGCACACCCGATGAATGTCTTAAGTGTGCTATATCCTTGTTGAGACTCGACTTACTATTGGTGGAGGACTTTAATTTCCATAGTCCCAAACGAGCGAGTTACTTGGGATTTCTTTCAATCGAATTTGAAAGAAATACATTAGTCAACAGTTCATCGATGAGAAGCGTAAGGAATTCTTGGAACTCAAGCAAGGCCAGTATGATCAGATCTGAATCTGAACATGAGTTCGTAAGACTTAGTCGGTATGTTCGGAGTGTGTGGTGATGAGGTTGCTATGTGCAAAAGATTTGAAGAAGGATGAATGAAGATTTAAAGTCGCTAGTGGGTATTTTGGAGATAAAGGAGTTCGTAACACTAGTCGAACGAGCACGCAAGGCGGAAGAACTTGGAAAGGAGAAGAAGAAGGCTGAACTTGAAGCAAGAGATTATCGTAAAAGATCGCGAGTAAAGCTCCGTTCTCGCGGTAAAGAAGTTCGGGAGGACACTAATAAGTCGAGGCGATGCGGGAATTTCCATCGAGCAGACCATTGGCGGACTCGAGCTACTTGGTAGCTAGTGTGGGCAATAATCGTCAAGAGAGACTGAATGCCCCCAATGTGGAAGACGACACCTAGGTGAATGTTGGGGTAAGTCATTAATAGGGCTGTTATGGATGCGGTTCGAAGGACCACTTCATTAAAGATTGCACGGAGCTAGATGAGAAGAATAAGATGCAAGGTGCGAGACCTAGTGGAACGACGGCTAGAGGTAGGCCCCGAGAATTTCGGAGGTAGGGGTGGTAATCGAGAGGAGCCTCGTCACGGTACTGTTCGATCCGAGACCGTGCTCTGCTAGAGCATATGCCATTCGCACGAGAGTAGGCATCCTCCCCGATGTTATCCTTTGGTACTTTTGCTCTCTTTGATACTAGTGTGATTGCATTGATTGACCCCGGCTCTACTCATTCATATGTATGTGAAACCTTAGCATCCAGTAAGACTCTACCTGTTGAGTCTACTGAGTTCGTAATTCGAGTGTCAAACCCTTTGGGTCAATAAGTACTCGTTCTTAAAGTGTGCAAGAGATGCCCCCTAATAATTCGAGAATCCTGTTTTCCGGCCTATCTGATGCTTCTACCATTTGATGAATTCGATGTTATTCTTGGTATGGATTGGTGATCAGTACATGATGCGTTGGTGGATTGCAAAGGAAAACCATTGATTTTGGAGTGCAAATAACGAGGTAGTCCGAGTCGAGTCTACTGATTTAAAAGTAGTGCCAGCGATAGTACCTTCTATGACCGCTCGGAGGTATGTGAAAAAGGGGTGTGAAACATACCTTGCGTATGTGTTTGAAAGTAAAGAGACGGAAAGGAAACTTCGAATCGGTACCAGTGGTTTGTGAGTATTGAGATGTTTTTCCGAGGAGTTCTGGGATTGCCACCGGTTCGAGAAGTGGAATTCGGCATCGAAGTTGTACCGTGTACTACGCCGATCTCAATAGCCCCATATCGTATGGCATTAACGGAATTAAAGGAATTGAAGGTTCAATTGCAAGAATTGACGGATAGAGGTTTCGCTCGACCGAGTTTTTCTCCATGGGGCGCATCAAGTATTGTTTGTGAAGAAGAAGGATGGAACTATGAGATTGTGCATTGACTATCGTCAGTTGAATAAAGTGACGATAAAGAACAAATATCCGTTGCCACGAATTGACGATTTGTTTGATCAATTAAAGGGAGCCTCAGTGTTTTCAAAGATAGATTTGAGGTCGGGGTACTATCAGTTGAGGGTCCGAGAATCGGACATACCCAAGCGCTTTTAGAACGAGGTACGGTCACTCTGAATTCTTAGTGATGCCGTTTGGGCTCACTAATGCCCTCGCGGTATTTATGGATTTAATGAATAGAATTTTCAGGCCATACTTGGATCGGTTCGTAGTTGTATTTATCGATGACATTTTGGTCTATTCGAGAGATGGCCGAACATCTTGAACACCGAGGCTAGTGTTGCAAATCTTACGAGATAAGCGATTATCATAAAGTTCATAAATGTGAATTTTGGTTGAGAGAGGTTAGCTTTTTGGGGCGCGTGGTGTCCGCATCGGTGTCGAGTGGACCCGAACAAAATTTCAGCCATAATTGATTGGAAACCTCCAAGGAATATTACCGAAGTTAGGAGCTTTTAGGGCTTCTTTGGATACTATCGACGATTTGTGAAAGGTTTTTCGATGATAGCTGCGCCGATGACGAAACTACTCCAAAAGATGTTAAGTTCGAGTGGTGAACTTTGTCAAGAAAGCTTCGATCGACTAAAAACTGTTTAAGCGAGGCCCCGGATTAGTACACTGTGTGAGTCCCAGTAAAGAGTTTGTCATATCTGATGACGCATCCTTGCTTGGGTTAGGTTGTGTGTTGATGCAAGAAGGTCGAGTTGTGGCTTACGCGTCGAGACAACTAAAGCCGCATGAGAGAAACTATCCGACCCATGACCTTGAACTAGCAGCCATAGTGTTCGCCTTGAAAATATGGCGGCATTACTTGTTTGGAGAAAGGTGTCATATTTATTCGGACCACAAGAGTCTCAAATATTTGATGACTCAAAGAGATTTAAACCTACGACAAAGACGTTGGCTTGAGTTGTTGAAAGACTATGAACTCATCATTGAATATCACCCGGGAAAGGCCAACGTGGTGGCCGATGCTCTAAGTCGCAAGGCACTGTTTGCCTTGAGAGCAATGGATGCTCACCTATCCGTTTCACCCGATGAGGTGCTAGTAGTCGAACTAGAGGCCAAATCGTTATTGATTCATCAAGTACTTGAATCTCAGAAGGTCGACGCCGAATTGGTCGCTAAGCGAGCCGAATGTGTTTCGAATGAGGAATCGAAATTTCAGATTGACAACCATGATTGCTTGACGTTCAAGGGTCGATTATGTATTCCAAGGAATACGGAACTTGTTTCGATGATTTTGAACGAGGCTCACAGTAGTCGAATGTCAATCCACCCGGGTAGTACTAAAATGTACAATGACCTGAAACGCCAATTTTGGTGGCCCGGTATGAAACGAGACATTTCTGAATTTGTTTCAAGGTGTCTGATATGTCAACAAGTGAAAGCAGAACATCAAGTGCCATCGGGATTCTTCAGCCAATCACGATACCCGAGTGGAAATGGGATCGAGTCACCATGGACTTTGTATCCGGACTGCCATTGTCAGCGAGTAAGAAGGATGCGATTTGGGTTGTTGTTGATAGATTGACTAAGTCGGCTCATTTTATCCCTGTCCGCACGGATTTTTCGCTCGATAAATTGGCAGAATTATACATCTCCCAAATTGTTCGATTGCATGGGGTGCCTATTTCTATCGTGTCGGATAGAGACCCAAGATTTACGTCGCAATTTTGGAAGAAATTGCAAGAGGCTTTGGGTACCAAGCTGCATTTTAGCACTGCTTTTCATCCCCAAACCGATGGTCAATCCGAACGGATAATTCAAATACTAGAGGATATGTTGAGATGTTGCATCCTTGAGTTTAGTGTTTAATGGGAATGGTATTTACCTTTGATTGAATTCGCTTACAACAATAGCTTTCAATCAAGTATTAAGATGGCGCCTTACGAGGCTTTATACGGTCGTAAATGCCGTACCCCATTATTCTGGACTGAACTTAGTGAAAGTAAAATCTTCGAGGTTGATTTGATTAAGGATGCCGAGCAGAAAGTTCGAGTAATTCATGAAAGTTTGAAAGCTGCTTCGGATTGCCAAAAGTCGTATGCGGATTTGAAAAGAAAAGACATTGAATATCAGGTTGGAGACAAGGTATTTCTCAAAGTCTCACCACGGAAGAAGGTGCTTAGATTTGGCCGTAAGGGCAAATTGAGTCCGAGGTTCATCGGTCCGTATGAAGTATCTCGAACGAGTTGGGCGACCGCCTTCGATTAATTACGCCGAGCTCGAAAAGATTCACAACGTTTTTCATGTCTCGATGCTTGACGATATAGGTCGATCCATCGCACGTGATTAGTCCATCGAGGTTGAAATTCAAGCCAATATGAGTTATGAGGAAGAACGGTTCGTATCCTAGCACGTGAAGTGAAAGAGTTACGAAACAAGCGGGTTCCGCTAGTGAAAGTGTTATGGCTCAAACACGGGATGGAAGAAGCTACTTGGGAACCCGAGAACTCCATGAAAGAGCAATACTCAAACCTATTTACCGGTAAGATTTTCGGGGACGAAAATTTCTTAAGTGGGGAAGAGTTGTGACAGCCCAAAATTGACCCTAGTCGGGATGTGGTTTCGGGACCACAAAACCGAGGCATAAAAATAATTTAAAAATTTATTTTGATGCCTATGATATGTGTTAATTTGTGTGTGACATTTTGATGATTTGATTTAGAGTTATAAAGGTGAATTTCACTAGAAAGGACCTAGTAGTAAACTTTGAAAGTATGATAGGGAAATGTGTGATGACTAATTAAAGCATGCATGCAAAGCAATGGACTTGCATGTCAAATACCCCCCTTTTTATAGGTGGTGGCCGGCCATGGCAAGAGAGGATGGGCAAAACATGTCATAGACATGTTTTGTTGGTGCATTAGGGAGAAATGATAAAATAAAGAGTATGGGCAAAGAAAGAAAAAAAAATGGTCTCATCCATGCTTCCCCCCCCCCCCTTGCCGTGTATGAGAGAAAGGAAACAAAGAAGAAAAAAATTTGTTCATCTATTCTCATTTCTTTGGCCGAAAATACTAAGGAAAAAGGAAGGATTTTTTGCTTCATGCTTGGTTTAGAAGAGAACTAGAAGTAGATTTGGTCATACTTGTATCAAGATTAAGGTATGTTTGAGGTTGTGTCATGAGATTCATGCATGTTTTAGTTGCTAACTTGATGTTCATGTTAGCCCATGGTTCAAATCCTTGTTATGCCATGGAAATGGTATTTGGCCAAGGTTGATATTGTGTGAAAGCCATTGCATGCTAAATGTGAAGCTTGTTGATGATGCATGTAATAATGGATTGACTACTCTTGAAATTTCTTTTAGCATTCTTGAGTAAGACATGGAGTTTTTTTGTTTAACCATGACCAAAAATTGAAAGGGGATGGTGTGTGATGTATTCGGCCATGGCATGCTCGTAAGTGCGATTTATGCTTGTTGCATGATAGGTAAAAAATTTGTGTTTTGATATATGTTTATATGTGATTATGATCACCTTGAGATTCGGCCTTGCACCTATATGTGTATATATGTTTGCACATGATGTTTTGGTTATGAAGTAAATGATAAATGTGTTTGTTTAAAGAAGAAATTGTTGGAGAATGTTTGTAAAATTGCAAGTATATTCGGCCATTAAGGTGAGTATGTGGGTGATGATGAATCAAATTTTGGTGCATATTCGGCTATGTGTGTATACATATATATATCTATATACATGAGTATGCCCATTCGTGATGTTACCTTTAATTATGTGTATAATTGACTAAATCAGTAATTAGTAAGAGTGGTTGTCGAATGTACAAACAAACATATGCATGTGTAATTGAACTGAAAATGTTTAGCAAGATGATTAAACTAGTTGATTTATTAATCAAGCTCAAGGAGTTAAAGGAGGAGAATCAAGCAAGGGAAAGGCGAAGGTCATCGAGTAGCCGACTTGGAAATTCCTTGCCCAACACAAGGTAAGTCATTAAGCATATATTTGATATTGCTTAAATGATTGTAAAATCTATGCAATTGTGTTTAATGAGATGAAAAGATGATATTGTTGAATGTAAAAGAGATAGTGAAATGTGTAGAAAGTTGGCTTTCGGCACTAAGTGTGTGAGAAGTAAATGTGTACGGTGACGAGATTGGCAATGAGTGTGCGAGCTTGAAATGTATGGCACGAAGTGTGCGAGTTTGGACTATATGGCACTATGTGTGTGGGCTTAAATCACATGGCACTAAGTGTGCGTGATCGAGTATTAAGCACTATGTGTGCGAACTCTATATATATATTTCCGATTGAATATTTATACGGAAGGGTGACTTTATCGAGTTGAGTACGGATAGCGGAAAAAGTAAGTACCTTGAGTTCATGGCTAATAGATGCTATGTTCATGCTCGGGGTTGAGTTGGTAAGTTTTAAATCTATGTGATGATTTCAATTGCGTTCCTGTAAATAAAGTATCGTGGAATAGATGAAAGTTCATTTGATTGCATGATTATTGCAGAAATGAGATGATGTATGGAAATGCCTCTATTATTCTATTGAACAGTATATGAAATGTTATTGGGTGAATTGGTATGAGAAGGAACCGAAAGGTCCGAGGAACTATGGTATATTTTCGATATGGATGGAGTACCTAGCCTCGTACATTATTTCATGTTGTGATAATTTTATTGATGGATGATTGCCGAATGCTTAGGACTTACTGAGTTATAAACTCACTCTGTGTTTTCTTGTCACCCATTTTAGGTCTCTTGGATTCGCCTCGTTTGCATGCTCGGAACCGTCGTTGAAGTCATCACACCGGCTGGAAATCTTTTGGTATTGTCTTCGTAGTTGAACTAGGAGAACATTTGGCATGTATAGGCTATTTTGTTTTGTTGAATTGTGGGTTGTAAACTTTAAGCCATGCGAAAATGGCCTATGTGGTCGGTTGAGTGTGATTCTAAAACCTATAGTCACGAGCCTTAAAAACCTTAATTTTGATAAGGTGGCCATATTTTGTATTATGTATGATGAAATAGTTGGCCATGGAAGAATTATGAAATAGTCATTGTTTGCTTTAGTAACAGATGCTGCCAGCAGCAGTGAGGTGAGATGGAAAAATCACTAAACATAGCAGAAGTAGAATTAAATAGTGAATAAATTATGAAATCGAACCTTGATGAATCTATTTTCATATGGATGAAACGAAACAACCATATGAGCTGTATTTTAAGAAATATTCAGGTTTTTACGAAACAGGGCCAGAACGGTTTCTGGATCCCCTGCTCCGAATTTGAAAATTCACTATAAATTAACCAGAGAGAATTAGAAGTCATTCTCTATATGTAAAGATTCCCTTGTCAGTCTAGTTTCTCTAGAAACAAACGGCATAAGTGTTGGAGCCCTGTACAGGAAGATATCCAAGTCGTAGTGCACAAAGGTCAGTGTAGTCGAACCCTGAAACAGGGGAGACTTTATCTAATAAACTGTACTAATTGGCTTGACCAAAAATTATAGAAAACAATTTTTAGATGGGATTATGAGTCTAGTTTCAGGGAAAATTTATGGAACTGATTTTTGAGTTCTGTAACTCGAGATATGATTTTTAAGGTGACAGTGACGCAGTTAGCTAGCTTTGCACAGGGGGATGAAATTAAATATTTCCAAGAGAGAAATAAGGAAGTAAGCCCGGTAACACCACGTGGTCAAATCCGGTGACGGTCATGGGTTTGGGGTGTTACAGAGTGCTCCAACAACCCACGCCTTCAATCCAACACTTAAGAAGACACTAATCATTGATGTAAAACGTCGCTTAAAACCCTTAGAGCCACATGCCCAAATCGATGACCTCCCTAGATTTTAAGGACTTCGGCTTTTCCTAACTTTGTAAAATAAGACCAGATCTGAGATGATGAACACTTACCCCTTACTCCTTTTTGATCTCCACGCAATCTGATGTAGATTTATCTTTCAAACGACAGTAAAACTCGACTCCCAGAGTTTCGAAGTTTCGGCTATAAGCCCCCAAATCTATGGTTTTTCGGCTTTTGGGTGATGAAGGAGATGACAATGTGAAACTATAACCTGGATGTAGAATTGCCGACAGGTCTCTAGAGTTTAGAAAGAATAATCGTTGATTAATGGAAACACAATGTTAAAGGTTTGGCTTTGAAGAAATCGGTACCAATAATGTGTGTTCAAGATTTCGGCTTTTATGGATTCGGCAAAAGTATCGATGAACAACAGAATTGATGAATGGTTTTGAAGAAGAAAAATAGAAAAAGAAGAATAGGGGAAGTGGTAGTTTCGGCTAGAGAGGAAGAAGAGAGAAAAGAACAACCCTAAGGTGTTTAAGCAGAAGAAAACGGCACCACTCAATACCCTAAGTGCCGAAATACTAACCTCAAAACCCCCTGCCTATTTTTCCCTCTTCAATTCCCAAAATTCGGCCAACTCTTAGCCTCTGTCCAAATCCCTTAAATCTCTCCCCTTATCACTCCTTAAACCAAGCGTTTGGACAGATTCAAACTCTCCTTTAGCAAACTCCACATGGACTCCAACACTACCCCTCCTGCACTTAAAAATAAATGCATCTATTTATCAACACGGGGAATCGATCCCATGCCTTCCCCAATGCTCCACACGCCACCCTTTTAGGAGCCTAGTGGCATCACCCTTGCCACTCTACTAAGGCTCTTTTTGTGATGCAATTTGCCCATATCTCTATGCAAGGGCCATCTAGCCAGAACCCCTAACTCCTAAGTCCAAAAATTCAAAAATTCAATCGGGTTTTGGCCAACTCATGGGCCTTCTATAAGCCCATTTACCTACTCAAAATATTAATTTCACATCCAAATACAAAATTTTAAAATCTTTACAAAATATTGAAAACCGCGAATAAATCTAAAAATCAGGATGTTACAACTCTACCCTCCTTAAAGAAATTTCGACCTCGAAATTTTACCTTATTAGAACAGTTGAGGATACTGTTGACGCATAGCCTCCTCAGTCTCCCAAGTAGCTTCTTCTTTGCCATGGTTCCTCCAAAGTACCTTCACTAGTGGAACTGATTTCCTTCTCAACACCTTGACGTCACAATCAAGTATTTGCACAGGTTCCTCTTCGAAAGTTAAATCTGACTGTACCTCGATTTCTGCAACTGGTATGATATGAGTTGGGTCAAATCGATACCACCTTAGCATGGATACATGAAAAACGTCGTGGATACGATGCAGTTCTGGAGGTAACTCTAGCTGATAAGCCACTAGTCCAACCCGCTTAACAATTCGGTAAGGCCCAATAAACCGTGGGCTCAACTTACCCTTCTTACCAAATCTCAAAATTTTCTTCTAAGGGGAAACCTTCAAGAAAACCATATCCCCAACAGCGAACTCAATCTCTTTGCGCTTCAGATCCGTATACGACTTCTGTCTATCGGATGCCTCCTTTAATCGATCCCTTATCAGCCTAACCTTGCTTTCAGCGTCTGCCACCAATTCTGGCCCAAGCACTCGTCGTTCACCCAACTCTGTCCAACACGTCGGCGTACGACATATTTGCCCATAAAGTGCTTCATATGGTGCCATCTGAATACTTGCTTGATAGCTGTTATTGTAAGCAAACTTCGCCAATGACAGGTAGTCCTCCCAACTTCCACAAAAATCAATGATACAACCTCTCAACATATCCTCCAGAACCTGAATAACCCTTTTCGATTGTCCATCATGCGTGGGTGAAAAGCGGTGCTAAAATCCAATCATGTACCCAACGCTTCCTGCAACTTTCACCAAAACCGAGATGTAAACCTAGGGTCTCGATCAGAAATTATCGACACTGGCACCCCATGCAGTCGCACTACCTCCGCCACATATAACTTGGCCAACTTTTGCAGTGAGTAGTCGGTACGAACAGGTATGAAATGAGCAGATTTTGTTAACCTATCCACAACCACCCACACCGAATCTCTCTTGGTGGGTGTCAAAGGTAACCCACTCACAAAGTCCATTGTTACTCTCTCCCACTTCCATAGCGGAATTTTTACAGGTTGCAGTAATCCCGAAGGCAATTGGTGCTCAGCCTTAACCTGCTGGCACGTTAGACATTTCCCAACAAATTCAGTCACCTCTCGTTTTAATCTGGGCCACCAGTACACCTCTCGCAAGTCTCGATATAACTTAGTTCCTCCAGGATGCATGGCATAGAGTCCACCATGAGCCTTTTTTAGAATTAACTGCCTTAATTCAGGGTCCTTTGGAATACAAACCCTTCCACGAAAGCAAAGAACTCCTTCAGTGTTCAACCCAAAATCCTCGTTCTCACCATTCTTAACTTGCTAGAACCGAAGAGCTAATGAATCGTCCTTCAACTGTTTTTCCTTAATCTGCTCAGTCCAAGTAGGCCTTACCTGCAGTTCTGCCAACAAGCTTCCATCGTCGTACAGACTTAATCGTGCGAACAAGACTCTCAAATCAGTAACAACTCTTCGACTCAACGCATCCGCCACCACATTAGCCTTTCTTAGTTGGTACTCTATCGAACAGTCGTAATCCTTAAGCAACTCCACCCATCTACGTTGCCTAAGGTTCAACTCCTTCTGAGTCAACAGATACTTTAAGCTTTTATGATCTGTGTATATGATCCACTTTTCCCCATATAAGTAGTGTCTCCAAATTTTTAACGCAAAAATCACCGCTGCTAGCTCCAAATCATGCGTAGGGTAATTCACCTCATGAGCCTTAAGTTGTCGCGATACATAAGCGACCACCTTGCCCTCTTGCATCAGTATGCAACCTAACCCTACATGCGACGCATCGCTGTATACAGTAAAGTCCTTCTCGGACACCGGTTGAATCAACACTGGCGCTTCAGTCAATACCTTTTTTCTGTTTCTCGGTCCAGACAAATGGTACTCCTTTCCTTATGAGTTTTGTCAAGGGTGCCGCCATCACCGAGAAACCCTCCACAAACCTTCTGTAGTAACCTGCTAACCCTAGAAAACTCTGAATTTTTTATACTGACCTAGGTGGCTTCCATTCCAGAATTGCTTCAATTTTACGAGGATCCACCTTAATCCCTCGGCAGAGACCACATGCCCTAGGAAAGTTACCTCCTCAACCGTAATTCACACTTCTTTGAATTTCGCATAGAGCTCCGCTTCCTTTAACACTTGCAGCTGACAATACGGAGATGCTAATCATGCTTCGCCTCCATTTTAGAGTATACCAGGATATCGTCGATAAAGACGACTACGAACCGATCCAAATAAGGTTAGAATACTCGATTCATCGATCCATAAAAAGCTGCAGTGCGTTAAATCACCCAAACGGCATGACCAAAACTCATAATGTCCATATCGAGTTGAATCTTTGTTTTATGAATATCCCTTCTTTACCCTTAGTGATGGTATCCGAGCGAAGATAAATTTTGGAGAATACCGAAGCTCCCTAAGTTGATCGAACAGATCGTCAATCCTTGGTAGTGGATACTTATTCTTAATCGTCAGTTTGTTCAACTGGCGATAATCGATGCACATGCGCATCGTTCCGTCCTTTTTCTTCACAAACAGGATCGGTGCTCCCCAAGGAGACACACTAGGCCTAATGAAGCCTCTATCTAACAACTATTGAATTTGAACCTTCAGTTCCACCAATTCCTTCGGTGCCATCCTATAGGGTGTAATAGATACTGGAGTTGTTCCCGGCAACAAATCAATTCCAAACTCAACTTCCCGATTCGGAGGTAATCCAGGAAGCTCTTTCGGAAAAACATCCCGAAATTCCCTAACAGTTCTGATGGTCTCTACAATGATCCTCGGTTTGAGTTTGGCTTACCAAAGCCAGATATGCCTCGCATCCCTTGCGCATCGGTTTCTCGACCCTCAACGCCGATACTACATTGGATAAGTAATCCTTCGTTCTCCAATAATCATTACCTCTTCATCATTGTGATCCTTAACACCATCCTCTTAGTTGCACAATCCAAAGTTGCCTTATGCTTGGTCAACCAATCCATCCCTAGTATCAAATCGAATTCTTCAAGCGGTAACTCCATCAAATCCCCACAGAAAACGCCGCCTTGAATCTCCAGAGGCACCTCCTTGAAGAGTTTCTCTACCTTAATCGAATGACCTAAAGGACTTATCACAGACACCCCACACACAGTCTCCTCGAAGTGCACACCCAGTGCCCCAGAAATGTTATATGCCACATATGAATGGGTTGATCCCACATCAGTCAGAGCAGTATAAGGTACACCATATATAAAAAACGTACTAGTTATGACATCAGGTGCGTCACCCTCCTCGCGGCGACGAGCAGCATACACTAAAGCTGGCTGATGAGCATCCGCGTTACCAATACCCCTGCCGAGTGCCCCACGTCCACGGCCATTACCACCGTGACCTTGTCCACGACCTCTTGGCAGCGGCGGTCCATCCCTCATAGGTTGAGCCGGTCGCACAGCCCCTTGTTCGGCCCCCTGAGCCTGGGTGGCCCTCCTAGGACAATCCTTAATCCTATGCTCCTTAGACCCACAACAAAGACAATCCCCAGAACGCTTCCAGCACTCTCCTTGATGCATTCTGCCACAATCCCCACAAGCTTGCGGTCTACCTGTGTTCACCGGAACTGCTCAAACTGGTTCCTCCATCCTAGCTCTCTTAACATTTCGATTTGCAAAGACCACTGGTCCAAAGATCCCTCCCGAATCGATTCCGATCCTTATCACGATTCTTCCGTTCAATTTGCTTCACCTCCTCGTCTATCTTAGCCTTCTCTACCAGTGCAGCGAAATCTCGCTCTCTCTGCGGAGCTATGGGCACCCTTAACTCATCTTTGAGGCCATCCTCAAAACGAACGCTGCACTCGTATTCGGTGGAAACGATGCCATTAGCATACCGACTCAATCGTAGAAACTCCGCCTCATATTCAGCAATGGTCTTATTTCCCTGAGTCAGATTCAAGAACTCCTTTTTGCATGCATCCACATAGCTAGCTCCAACATATTTTGCCTTAAAGGTCTGTTTGAACAGCTCCCATGTTACCCTCTCACCGGGTACCTCTCTCACAAGAATCCACCACCGACACGCTTCATCCCGCAAAGAACGACACCGCCCTTTCAACTTCGTTTCTCTTGGCGGTCTAGGTCATCCATGATCCGCTCTGTTGCTTCCAACCAGTACTCAGCCACATTTGGGGCCACTCCAGATACGCCCCTAAAAATCTCAGCTCCGTTGGCCTAAAGTCGTTCAGAAATGGATCCCCTATTCATGGGCCCGATGTTAGCTCCGGCCACCCTTTCCAAAACCCTCAACATGGCCTGAGACAAAGCGTCATCCCCTGAGGCCCGGTCATACGGCCCATTTTCATTAACCGGTGGTGGACGTGCCTCGCCAGCTGGTATGTGTTCAGATGACGCAGATCCAGCTTGGCTTCGACCACGGCCTCTTCCCCGAGTAACCCTTGTACTCATAACGATTTATCTGTTTATGAATTTTATGACATTAGTTTACTGGTTTCACTGTTTATTACAGAATGTCTTATGAACAGATAGAGTTTCAGAGTTATTCTCGCGCAATCACAATGTAGCTACGGTCCCAGTTTTGTAGCCCTAATACTACATTATCAATAGCACTATCTCTAAGGCTCAATACTATCTACAGTATTATTTCCAGTCCAGTTCCATATACATATTTAAAGCAGAAAAAGAACACTTACAGACTTGGTGCCGGGGATTCAGTGTGCCACTTCATTATTAGTCCATTTAAAAATTTTTTAAAATATCCATGTTTTCGATTACCGAAAATAAAAAGATTTGATTTGAAAACACTTTTATTTTAAAACTATTGATTTAACCCCGTTTAACAATAACCCCGTTTAACAATAGAAAAACTTGAACATTCTTCGAAAAACTTACCATTTCCAAAAATACCCTTTTTAGGCCTAAGTTTTTTTTTTGAAAAGATTTTCGGACCCGATCCACAGCCGAGTTGTTGCAACCAGGCTCTGATACCACTAAATGTAACACCCCAAACCCGGCCCAGACGTTACAGCCGAATTTAGTATGTCACATGGAGATATTTCAAAACATGTGTTTATCTAAATTCTTTGTTTAGTGCTTAGCAAAAATCTGTTCTTGTTTTAAGTTAAAGTGAATGGAAACTGGGCACCAGGTAGGAAGCCAGAAAAGAGGAGGTGAGTCTTATAGGACTGCCTAAGTACCAAGCTCTTCCCAGATCCAATCCTAGACATGCACACATCCATTGCCACGCTTTAAGCAGGTTACGTGTCTACGAACATTAAAACAAGTTTAAGTCTGCTTAAAATATTTATTTTCTTGGAAAAACATTTACTTTGCGAAAACTTTGCGCGTCATCTTGATCTTTTAAAAACAAGTAGTTTTTATAAAAAGAACCTTAGTGCTAACCAGTTTAATAATCCCCAAAATAAAATTAATTAAAAAGAGCAGCCTTATTACAACTTTAAGCATAATAAAATAATCCAAATTAAATGCTAAACTTATTAAATCCAAGCAATCAATCTTCATGGCCACTCTGAATCACCTTGACTCCAAGTCCACCAACTAGGGCTCACCGCAAGGATGGAATAGGAAGGGTGAGTTTGGGAAAACTCGGTGCATCTGAAACCCATCCAAAGCCCAAATAAGCTCGAGCCCATTGGGCCTAAGCCCTATTCAGATAATAAAGACACACAGTGGACCGAAGCCCTTTTCGAATCTACAAGAGCAAGGCCTTAGCCCTTTTTACATAACAGTGTGGCCCATAGGCCCGATTCAAGAATATAGGTAACAATAGTAATAATGCATGCAAACCCATCCGAGGAGACTACTCAACCCACCAACCGCTACACTGCACTGTACCACCCTACACTCCATGTGGGAAATAACTCAACCCACCCAAATTCTACACTCCACGATTTAAAGAACGCCTCAAATATCAGTAAGTTGAGGCAAAGCCTCCAGTGCGTAGATGAACCACTTTCAACACTTCCTCCATCAATACCCCAATCCCATGCAACAGATATTAATAAAAGCATATCATTAAAATACAGTATTAATCAATCATGCAGTTTAGTCCATTTAAACCTTAGGGGTATTTCGGTAATTATGCTCTTTAGGGGTAATTTCATAACTAACGCAACTACACAAGCTACTTCAGTAATTTTTAGCAGTTTTATGCAATTTGGTTCCACCATCTAACTAACAGGCTAATTTGTCCATCCCTTACCCATATTGGTCCGTAAGCCTATTGGGCCCAGTTTTGGCCCATTGAGGCCCTCTTTTTCTGAAGTACGTTAAGACGTCACACAAACTTACTTGCCACCTTGCAGTGCTAGATCTAACAATTACTCTACATCTTGAGAGCATTCGCATACTCACAAGCCCATGAAATGCCGAAATTTCGGTATTTCGCTTTCTTCGAATTGAACTAAGAAAGGGTGTTGGTACACACCGATTCATGACGATCGCCATGAGATCTCTTCGATGTCCTACAATTGATTAGCATAGTTCTTATTTACAAACCATAATCACTAAACCCCAAAACTTACTCATCCAAGATCGAACCATGTCCCTAAAAGCCTTTGAAACCTTACCTTTTTGCCAAAATCGATAGCTAGCTCCGAATCCGAGTGCTCCAACAACCCACGCCTTCAATCCAACACTTAAGAAGACATTAATCATTGACGAAAATGTCGTTAAAAACCCTTAGAGCCACATGCCCAAATCGATGACC
This sequence comes from Gossypium arboreum, assembly GCF_025698485.1. NCBI lineage: Eukaryota > Viridiplantae > Streptophyta > Magnoliopsida > Malvales > Malvaceae > Gossypium > Gossypium arboreum. The sequence continues at coordinate 106,474,965 of NC_069077.1, forward strand.
TCCCTAGATTTTAGGGACTTGACTTTTCCTAACTTTGTAAAATAGGACCAGATCTGAGATGATGAACACTTACCCCTTACTCCTTTTTGATCTCCATGCAATCTGATGCAGATTTATTTTTCAAACGACAGTAAAACTCGACTCCCGGAGTTTTGAAGTTTTGGCTATAAGCCCCCAAATCTATGGTTTTTTGGCTTTTGGGTGATGAAGGAGATGACAATGTGAAACTATAACCTGGATGTAGAATTGCCGACAGGTCTCTAGAGTTTAGAAAGAATAATCGTTGATTAATGGAAACACAATGTTAAAGGGTTTGGCTTTGAAGAAATCGGTACCAGTAATGTGTGTTCAAGATTTCGGCTTTTATGGATTCGGCAAAAGTATCGATGAACAGCAGAATTGATGAATGGTTTTGAAGAAGAAAAATAGAAAAAGAAGAATAGGGGAAGTGGTAGTTTCGGCTAGAGAGGAAGAAGAGAGAAAAGAACAACCCTAAGGTGTTTAAGTAGAAGAAAATGGCACCACTCAATACCTTAAGTGCCGAAATACTAACCTCAAAACACCCTGCCGATTTTTCCCTCTTCAATTCCCAAAATCGGCCAACTCTTAGCCTCTCTCCAAATCCCTTAAATCTCTCCCCTTATCACTCCTTAAACCAAGCGTTTGGACAGATTCAAACTCTCCTTTAGCAGACTCCACCTGGACTCCAACACTACCCCTCCTGCACTTAAAAATAAATGCATCTATTTGACAACACGGGGAATCTATCCCATGCCTTCCCCAATGCTCCACATGCCACCTTTTTAGGAGCCTAGTGGCGTAACCCTTGCCACTCTACTAAGGCTCTTTTTGTGATGCTATTTGCCCATATCTCTATACAAGGGCCATTTAGCCAAACCCCTAACTCCTAAGTCCAAAAATTCAACCGGGTTTTGGCCAACTCATGGGCCTTCTATAAGCCCATTTACCTACTCAAAATATTAATTTCACATCCAAATACAAAATTTTAAAATCTTTACAAAATATTGAAAACCGCGAATAAATCCGAAAATCAGGATGTTACAACTTCGTTTTAGGCATTCTTCTCATTCACTTAAGATTCATCCGTTGAACACATCAGAATATAATTCGAATACGCGGATTTCATGAACGTAAGTGTCATACCCGCAGCTAGACAAACTCAATAGCCTGCGGAACTTATGTAGCCAAGCTACCATGTAACCCGTCCGTAAGTGAACTCGGACTCAACTCAACGAGCTCGGGCGTTCACATCCATAAGTGAACTCGGACTCAACTCAACGAGTTCAGATGCCTAGTTACATCTCACGAACTCGGACTCAACTCAACGAGTTCGGAACTCAAATATCCTAGTGACATGTCACTTGTATTCTAATCTATTCCTAAGGTTCAAACGGGCTTTTTCCTTGATCTCACATCTTTGCCGTCTTCCACGAAATATCAGGACTGATACTCGGTGATAGTTCATACTCATCAAGTAATTCACATAATTACATATTATTCAACAATAACCACAAAACATAACATTTCATGATAATAATAAGCATCATATCATATAAACAACATTAAATTTCTCAAAATGACAATAATGTTACTACATTTACACATGAACTTACCTCGATACAAAATTATTAGCAATCGAGCCTATTCTTCGTAAACTTTGTTTTTCCCTCGATCGCGACTTGAATCTTGTTTCTCTTGATCTATAATGTCAAATTAATCTTATTTAATACATACATTCATCAAAACAGCATTTAATACAAACTTTGGCAAAATTACATTTTTGCCCCTAAACTTTTGCATAATTACACTTTTGCCCCTAGGCTCAGGAATTAAACTTCATCCCTTATTCTTATGTTTTATGACATGCTGATCATTTTTCCCTTCTATGGAAAAATCAAATTCACACTCTAACATGTACTTATGACTATTAGGTATTTTTACCGATTAAACCCTTTTACTCGTTTTCGCTTAAAACCGAGTAGCACAAGCTGTCTAACATAATTTAAAACCTCATATTCTATCATAAAACACCAAAATACACAAATTTCACCTATGGGTATTTATCCAAATATGAACCCTAGGTTGAATTATTGCTAGCATAAGTTAATTCGAGCTACTAGGATTCTAAAAACATAAAAATCATTAAAAACGGGGCATGAAATCACTTACTATGAAGCTTAAAAGTTGAAGAAACCCTAGCTATGGGGAGAGGTAAAATTCGGCAGCAACAATATGGAGAAGATGATCATTTTGTGTGATTTTTCCCATTTTATTTCATTTAATATACAAATGACCAAAATGCCCTTACTACTAAACTTTCCAAAAATTCCATCCATGTCCAATTTTTTCCATAGACTTAGAAATTGGTCAAATGCTATTTAAGACCTCCTCCTCATTAATATTCCAAAGCAATTTCATACTAAAAACTCCTAGAATGCAAATTTTGCAAATTATTTGATTTAGTCCCTAATTTCAATTTAAGCACTTTAGGCATAGGATTTCATCACGAAATTTTCACACAATCATGCAATCGTATCATAAACATCAAAATAATTATAAATAATTATTTCTATCTCGGATTTGTGGTCACAAAACCACTATTCCGATTAGGCCCTAATTCAGGATATTACAGTGTCATAATTGATTAGCCAAATGTGTTGGCTTATGATGGTTGATAATTCATTTTGTAAATGGCCATTGAAATTGACTAATATTGATTTAAGTATATATGCATATGATAATGTCTTTCATGGATGTGGAAAATTGCATGATTTGAGTTGAAGTATATGTGATGTTTGTGTATGATAAATGATAGTATGTGAATGAGGGTTTGATGCCTTGGTTGTAGCTGGTTTAGTTGAATGTATATGCTTGGAATGGTGTTATGTGTTGTTGTGTAGGTTATGCATGGAAGGGAGACAAAATGGCTTGGTAAGTAGCCTTATTTTTGTCCAAACGGGTAGACATACGGACGTGTGTCTAGGCCGTGTATGACACACGGCTTGCCCCATGGGCATGTGTTCTGGTCGTGTGTCCCCTGCACCTTTATTGTTGAAAAATAGAATGCTCAAAATTGAGCACACGGGCAGAGACATGGGCGTGTGTCTCAGTCGTGTGGATGACACGACCTCAGGCACGGGCGTGTGCCCCAAGCGTGTGAAGTCTGCAGCTATTTTACTAAAAGTTATGAACATTAAATCGACCATATGGCCTAAGCACACGGGCATGTGCCTTAGCCGTGTGACTTCAATTTGTTAATGGGTGACAAACAGAGAGTTACATGGGTTAGGGACACGGGCATGCATGACCACACAGCCTGCCGACACGGGCATGTCCCAAGCCACACTGGCGTATGACTCTTAAAACATAAAAAATTTTCTAAGTGTATGAAATTTTCCAAAGTTCTCGATTTAGTCCCGAACTGCTTCCAATGCATGTTTTGGGCCTCGTAGGCTCATTTTAGGGATGATATGAATGTAAATGAAAATTTTTAAATTTGGATGGAAATTTACGTCTCGATTTTATATGATTGCTTATGTATAAGTCCGGTAATGCCTCGTACCCTATTTCGGCATTGAATACGAGTAAGGGGTGTCACACCACCAGAACTTGACAGAATTCATAATATTTTTCATGTGTCTATGTTGCGACGGTATCAATCGGATCCTTTACATGTTATTTCTCCGATAGAAGTTGAGATTCAACCTGATATAACTTACAGTGAGGAACCGATTAAAATCTTGGCACATGAAACAAAAGAGTTAAGAAATAAAAAGGTAGCATTAGTGAAAGTTCTTTGGGAACGACATGGGACTGAAAAAGCTACCTGGTAACGAAAGGATACCATGAGAAACCAATACCCGAATCTTTTTACTAGTAAGATTTTTGAGGACAAATTCTTAAAGGGGATAGTTGTAACAACCCATTTTCAGTGAAATCGGAATAGTGGTTTTTGGACCACAAATCCGAGCCGAAAAGAAAATTTATCTTAATATTATTTCATGGTTTGCATTATGATAGCAATGTCATATGAAAATTCTGATAAGAAAATTTTACTGATTACGTGCTTAATTATGGAAAGAACCAAATTGTATAAAATGCAAAAGTTGAATTCTAGTAGCTGGAATGATCAAATAACTATGGAATTCAAAGCTTGAGGTCCTTATATGGTAAGACCATTAAAGAAAATTTAATAGATATTTTTGGTGATTCATATATGGGAAAATTAGAAAAGGCCAATGACTAAATTGGAAATGAAAAAAATAAAAAGATGATAACTAATTAAATAGAAAATATCATCTTTTTTTCATCACCTTTATCCTCAAATTCTACGAAAACCTTAGGAGAGAGAAAGGAAACTATCAAGCTTAATTAGGTATGTTTTCTTGTCTCGTTTTTAGTAATTTTTATATTTTTGAGATCGAAATAGTCTAATCTATTTATTTTGGGGATTAATTTGAAAAGTTATCAAAGTAAATAAGTTTTGACATGGATGAATATGCTGAAAATTTGAAATTTATAGTAGAAAATAATAGGTTGTTGATAGATAAACAACTTTTACAAAGGAAATTTTACTGAAATCTTGATTTAGGGACTAAATTGAGAAGTGGTAAAACCCATAGAAAAATTGTGATTTTTGTGAAATTCATGGGCTGTTATTGTAACAAGTAAAATTCGGTTAGGCTTGGAATAAGGATTAAATTGCATGAATTCCATTTTCCAAGCCTAGGGACGAAATTGGAATTTATGGAAAGTTTGGGGGAAAATGGTAATTTTTCCTAGAGTGTAAATTGAATCTAATTGAATGTGAAATGTAATAAATTAATGATTAAATTCATTTATATAGATCCGGACAATTCAAATTTGAAGCTAGATCGAGGAAAAGAAAAAGTTTCGAATTATTAGATTTTCGAATACGAACAAGTATCGAGGTAAGTTTGTGTAACTTAATTATGGATGTTAATATGTTTGAAAATGAATGATGTTTTTGGATGAATTATATTAATACTTAGAGTATGAAATAAATTATATGTCTATATTCCTTGAATATATGACAAGTTTCGATTGAATTAAAAAATTCGATGGATATATGTGATTTCCCTTATTGAATGAGGTCCTGCATATGTTGCGAATAGAAAAATAGCTCGGATGAGCAATCCTATAATATCCCTTTCGAGCATCCTGATATATAGTTCCTGCGAGCATCTTTATCGTTAGTGATTTTGCATGTGTTGTCTATTTGAGCGTCCTGTTACATGATTCGATCGGTTGTGATCTAGTATATAATGTGGACACAATGCAGCTCTATGTGAGTGTCCTGATATAAGCTCTTATGGGCTTCCTGACATGGCTCGCTTGAACTCCCTATTTTCTTGTTCGGTGCTCCCTAATATTAACTCTTTGGAGTTATCTGTTAAGCTTTATGAGCTTCCTGAATAAAACTCTCATGAGTTTCCTGTTTAGCCCGGATAAGTGTCTTGTTACACGGCTTAATTAAGCATCCTGATATGTGGCTCGAGACTGTGCTCCCTGATTAAGTGCCTTAATGGGTACCCTTGATTATGAGTTGATGGTTTACAGTTTTGTACACCTTATGTGTACTACCTAAGTATCCATCGAAATTAATGATTCAACAGATAAATTCCTGAAATGAGAAACTATGAGATCAAATGGATTACATATCTCGAATATTCCTAAAATACTTGAAAGTTTGTAACATGATGAGCTCATCTATACTTATTTGATGTATATGTGAATTATGTGACTAACTTGAGTATATGTGATTAACTTGTTTATTTGAGTATATGTGATTAGGCAAATTTACTAATTTGTTTGGAAGCATGATATTGTTATGCTTATTTAAATGAGTATATGATTGGTAAGTTTAATTCATGTTATATGAACTTATTAAGCATTAAATCTACAAGCTTAATTGGATTTGAGGTAAGTTTGGGAACACATGAACATAAGTGATAATATATCACACATAATTTTTGCAATTGGCCTGGATAATATGTATTGAATAGGTTGTTATATATGAAAGTGTGGTTGTAGGTTCATAGTAAATTTGGATGAGAAATAAAGCTAAAACATGACGTTATTTTGTCCACACGGGTAGACACATAGGCGTGTGTCTTGACAGTGTGTGAAACACGGCTTGGTACATGGGCATGTGGTCTAGCCATGTGTCCCCAACATCTTAAATTTGAGAAACAAAATGCTCAGAATTTGGCACACAAGCAGAGACACAGGCGTGTGTCTCAGCCGTGTGTGACACATGGCCTAGCACACGGGCTTGTGGCTGGCCGTGTGGCACAAGTTAGGGAGTTACACAGGGTTAGACACTGCCTATAGCACGGGCGTGTCCTATGGTCACCCGGGCGTGTCCCATGACCACACGAGCGTGTGTGCCTTGCATCTAGGAAAAATTTTAAAATTTCGTGAATTTTTTTTTGAGTTCCCGATTCGATTCAAATGTTTAAATTGGGTCTTAAGGGTCCATATAAGGGACAATATGGTTAGTTTCAAATATAAACAGTAAATGATATAAATCACATGAAATTATTCTGTAAATTCTGGTAATGCTCTGTAACCTTATTCCAACGACAGATATGGGTTAGGGGTGTTACACATGATTTGGTTGAAAGGGAAAGTTGAGTCATTAATTTATCAGACCGTACGAAATCACTGAAAGAGTTGGACTAATTGCATATCGGCTAGCATTACCGGCAGAGTTATAGAAAATACACGATGTTATTCACATGTCAATGCTTCGAAGATACTGATTGGATCCGTCTCACGTTATTTTGATGGAAGAAATTGAAATTCATCTTGACTTGTCATACGAGGAAGAAATGGTCAAGATTTTACGAGGTGAAAGAATTACAAAATAAACGTGTTCCGCTCGTGAAAGTTTTGTGTCATAGCCACAGTGTCAAGGAAGTGACTTCGGAAATGGAAGAGACAATGACATCCCGGTATCCCCAACTCTTTTTAGATAAATTTTTGGGACAAAATTTCTTAAGGGGGAGAATTGTAACGACCCGAAAGCCAGTGGTGTCGAAAACTGTAGTTTTGGAACCCAGTTTTTGTAATCCAAAAACCTAAATATTTTTATTAAATATTTACGGAGTTGTGTTAGAAGTGAATTGAATTTCGGTCGGGTAATTTTATCAAATTAGTGCTTAATTAAGGTCTAAGGACTAAATCGTCTAAGTGTAAAAAGTTTAATTGTTAGTGAATTAATAAGTAAATCTTGGTTGAGGTACTCTTATAGTAATTAAACCATTATTATAGCGATAGTGGACAATAATGTACTTTGTAAATGAAGAAAATGTGATGAAATTTTAATAAAGTAATTTAATAAATAAAACATAATAATAAACAAGTTAGTGTGTGACACCCCTAATGTGACCCTAGTCGGAGAGTGGTTTCGGGACCACAAAACCGAGTCTCAAGAATAATTAGGTGTTATATTCTGTGCTTATTGTATGTGGAATTTGTATGCGTAAATATTTCGTGCCTTGATTTTATTAATTAGGTGCTAATTCATAAGAAAGGACCCATGTGTTAGGACTTAAAAATGTGATAGGTGAATTTTTAAGTGGCCAAATAATGCATGAAGTAAAGACATGAGGGATTTGCATGTCAATTTAGCCAAGTATAGGAAGTGGCCGGCCATGGTAATGAAGATGGGCAAAAGAAAACATGTCTTGAACATGTTTTGCTAATGGTGGATGTTAGAAATAATAAAATAAAGAGCATGGGCAAAGGGAACATGTTTCAAACATGTCTAGTTAATGGATCATGTTAGAAAGAATAAAGAAATGGAGAAAAAAGGGGAAATGATGAACAAAAAAAAAAAGAGTGTGGATGCCCCCCCTTGTTGCCGTGAGTTGAGGAAAAAGAAAGGAGAAAAAAAAATTTTGTTGTTCATCCTTTCTCATTTTGTTACAATTGCCATGGCTTGAGAAGAAGAAAAAAAAAGTGTTCATGTTTTTCTTTCTTTTGCTATAGCCGAAACAAAGGGTGAAAAGAAGGGAGATTTACTCAAGTCAATTCGGCAAGTACCTTTGGCTACTAGGAGGTAAGCTTTGAGTTTGTTGATTTGGTTTTGTAATATGCTAAGTTGAATGGTGGATGCACTCTTGGTAAGGTCAAGGAAGTTGAGATTTCTTGTGTGTGTCTAGGCAAAATGCCGAATGATTTAGTGTTAGAGATAGGAGATTACTTAGAATGATAAATTCTTCTCCTATGATTATTTTTCTTGCATGTTAAATGGCTCCTACTTAGCCATGCAAAAATTTGTAATTTGTATGGATGATTGGAGCATTCGGCTAGGGTATAAAGGAAGGGATTTTGGTTGTTTCATCTAAGTATGGATGATGAATGTGCTATGGAAAGAAATCGGTCTTCCTATGAATATGATTCGTGAATGTTTATATTAGTAAAATAATTTATGTTCAAACACTTGAGGATTCGGCATTGTCCATGACTATTGTGTTTAGGAGGTGATTTTGATTATTTCGAATATTGGAAAGTAAGAATAGGTGTGATCGGTCATGGGAATTTGAGATGTTGTACATTAGAATTGAAAATACTTGAGACTAGGTTACCTTAATAGTGATAATACATTCGGCCTTGATGCATTAATTGAATGTTGGCTAAGGTTTTGATATTTTGAACAAGGATAGTTGTGAATGGAGTGAAAACCATTAAATTATACACATAAGTATCCAGCAAGAAATTTAACTACTAAATGTATTTATACTAGGAGATCAAAACACCAAAAGGGGAGAATCAAACAAAGGCAAAGCAAAGATAATCGAGTAGTCGATTGGAAATTGTTTCATCCAATATAAGGTAAGTCATTAAGCATATATTTGGTATTGTTTTAAATGATCATAATATCTATGCAATTGTGTTTAATGAGATGATATGTAAATGAAAATGTATGTGTATGGAATGATGACATTGTTGAATGTAAAAGAAATAGTGAAATGTGTAGAAAGTTTGCTTTCGGCACTAAGTGTAAAAGGCAATACGTGTGTGTGGTGTGAGATTGGCACTAAGTGTGCATGCTGGAAATATATGGCACTAAGTGTGCATGCTGGAAATATATGGCACTAAGTGTGCATGCTGGAAATATACTGACCTTTGGGTGTACGAGCTCAAGGGTATGGCACTATGTGTGCGGGCTTAAATCACATGGCACTAAGTGTGCGAAATCGAGTATTAAGCCTTGTGTGTGCGTACTTATATATATATATATATATATATATATATATATATATATCTCCGATCAAACAATTATATGGAGGGTGTGTCTTCATCGAGTGGAGTATGGACAATGGAAAGAGTAAGTACCTTGAGTTCGTGGCTAATAGATACTATGTTCATGCTCGGGGTTGAGTCGGTAAGTTTTAAATCTATGTGATGATTTCAATTGCATGATTGTTGCGGAAATGAAATGATGAATGGAAATTGCTTCAAATATCCTATTGAATAGTATATGAAATGTAAATGTATGACTTGGTATGACATTGATCCGAAGGTCTAATGAACTATGGTAGTTCGGTATGGTCGAACGCTGGGCCTTGTTTCATTATTTCATTTTATGATAATTTTAGTAACGGATGGTTGTGAAATGCTTATGACTTCTGAGTTATAAACTCACTCGGTGTTTTCTTGTCACCCATTTTAGGTCTCTTGGACTCGTATCGTTTATGCGCTCGAAACCGTCGTTGAAGTCATCACACCGGCTGGAAATCTTTTGGTATTGTCTTCGTAGTTGAACTAGGAGAACATTTGGCATGTATAGGCTATTTTGTTTTGTTGAATTGTGGGTTGTAAACTTTAAGCCATGCGAAAATGGCCTATGTGGTCGGTTGAGTGTGATTCTAAAACCTATGGTCACGAGCCTTAGAAACCTCAATTTTGATAAGGTGGCCATAGTTGCATTATGTATGATGAAATAGTTGGCCATGGAAGAATTATGAAATAGTCATTGTTTGCTTTAGTAACAGATGCTGCCAGCAGCAGTGAGGTGAGATGGAAAAATCACTAAAAATAGTAGAAGTAGAATTAAATAGTGAATAAATTATGAAATTGAACCTTGATGAATCTATTTTCATATGGACGAAACAAAACAACCATATGAGCGGTATTTTAAGAGATATTCGAGATTTCGTGAGACAGGGCCAGAACGGTTTTTGGATCCTCTGTTTCGAAGTTGAAAATTTTCCATAAATTATCCAGAAAAAATTAGGAGTCATGCCTTATATTCATAGATTCCCCTTTGAGTCTAGTTTCATTGGAAACAAATGGCATGAGCATTGGAGCTCTGTACGAGATGATATCCAGGTCGTAATGCGCAAAGGTCAGTGTAGTCTAACTCTGAAACAGGGGTGACTTTAACTAATAAACTGTACTAATTGGCTCGACCAAAAATTCTAGAAAAAAATGTGTAGATGGGATTATGAGTCTAGTTTCAGGGAAAATTGACGGAACTGATTTTTGAGTTCTGGAACTCGAGATATGACTTTAAGGTGACAGTGACGCAGTTAGCTAGCTTGCTGGAACAGTAAATTAAACATTTCAAAGAGAGGAATAAGGAAGTAAGCCGGTAACACCACGTGGTCAAATCCGGTGACGGTCACGGGTTTGGGGTGTTACATTTTTTTGGTATCGAGCCAGGTTTAGTCGGTTCTAGGACTACCATAGCGCGTGCGAGTCTAGCTATACATGCCAAATTGTTAGTGCTTAAAAGGTGATGACTTGACGGTTGAAGTTTTTGTTTTGATTAACAAATGGAACCCGGTAGAGAGACCCTTGGCGGATGACACTGAAAGTGTAGCGGCTGCTCAGCGCAAGGGACGCCGCTGTTGAGCCTCGATCATCCGCGAATAATCAAAATGAAGGGCGAAACAAGCCTTCTTCACCATGATGAATGAGTCGGTCGCATAATATGCCCGAACCAATCCGGCTATCCAACCATTCCCGAATTTAAATATCGCACCCCAAGAGCCCGCAATGCCTCCAATTCTCGATCTGTGAAATTTGAGTAAACCACCAGACCTGATTAGGAAGCGCGGGCTGAGGAGTTTAAGGCCATAGTTCTTGATGATGCCGAAAAGGCCGAAGTTCGCTCGATAACACCATTCGAGTGTTAGATGAACTCATGCACACCCGATGAATGTCTTAAGTGTGCTATATCCTTGTTCGAGACTCACTTACTATTGGTGGAGGACTTTAATTTCCATAGTCCCAAACGAACGAGTTACTTGGGATTTCTTTCATCGAATTTCAAAGAAATACATTAGTCAACAGTTCATCGATCGAAGCGTAAGGAATTCTTGGAACTCAAGCAAGGCCGTATGATCAGTATCTGAATCTGAACATGAGTTCGTAAGACTTAGTCGGTATGCTCGGGAGTGTGTGGCTGATGAGGTTGCTATGTGCAAAAGATTTGAAGAAGGATTGAATGAAGATTTAAAGTCGCTAGTGGGTATTTTGGAGATAAAGGAGTTCGTAACACTAGTCGAACGAGCCTGCAAGGCGGAAGAACTTGGAAAGGAGAAGAAGAAGGCTGAATTTGAAACAAGAGATTATCGTAAAAGATTGGCGAGCAAAGCTCCGTTCTCGGCTGTAAAGAAGTTCAGGGAGGACACTAATAAGTCGAGGCATGCGGGAATTTCCATCGAGCCCGACCATTGACGGACTCGAGCTACTTGGTAGCTAGTGTGGGCAATAATAGTCAAGAGAAACCCGACCGCCCCAATGTGGAAGACGACACCTAGGTGAATGTTGGGGTAAGTCATTAATAGGGCCTGTTATGGATGCGGTTCAAGGACCACTTCATTAGAGATTGCACGGAGCTAGATGAGAGTAATAAGACGCAAGGTGCAAGACCTAGTGGAACGACGGCCAGAGGTAGGCCCCAAAATTTCTAGAGGTAGGGGTGGTAATCGAGAGGAGCCTCGATCGGTACTGTTCGATCCGAGACCCGTGCTCTGCTAGAGCATATGCCATCCGCGCGACGAGAGGAGGCATCCTCCCCGACGTTATCACTAGTACTTTTACTCTCTTTGATACTAGTGTGATTGCATTGATTGACCCGGCTCTACTCATTCATATGTATGTGAAACCTTAGCATCCAAAGAAGACTCTACTGTTGAGTCTCATCGAGTTCGTAATTAGAGTGTCAAACCCTTTGGGTCAATATGTACTCGTTGATAAAGTGTGCAAGAGATGCCCCTAATAATTCGAGAATCTGCTTTCCTACCGATCCGATGCTTCTACCATTTGATGAATTCGATGTTATTCTTGGTATGGATTGGTGACCGTACATGATGCGGTGGTGGACGCAAAGGAAAACCATTGATTTAAGGAGTGCAAATAATGAGGTAGTCCGAGTCGAGTCTCATCGATTTAAAAGGAGTGCCCGATAATATCTTCTATGACCGCTCGGAGATATGTGAAAAAGGGTGTGAAACATACCTTGCGTATGTGCTTGAAAGTAAAGAAAGCGGAAAGGAAACTCGGATCGGTACAGTGGTTTGTGAGTATTCAGATGTGTTTCTCGAGGAGTTACCGGGATTGCCACCGGTTCGAGAAGTGGAATTCGGCATCGAAGTTGTACCGGGTACTACGCCGATCTCAATAGCCCCGTATCGTATGGCATTAACGGAATTAAAGGAATTGAAGGTTCAATTGCAAGAATTGACGGATAGAGGTTTCGCTCGACCGAGTTTTTCTCCATGGGCGCACCAAAGATTGTTTGTGAAGAAGAAGGATGGAACTATGAGATTGTGCATCGACTATCGCCGTTGAATAAAGTGACGATAAAGAACAAATATCCGCTGCCACGAATTGACGATTTGTTTGATCAATTAAAGGGAGCCTCAGTGTTTTCAAAGATAGATTTGAGGTCGGGGTACTATCAGTTGAGGGTCCGAGAATCGGACATACCCAAGACTGCTTTTAGAACGAGGTACGGTCACTACGAATTCTTGGTGATGCCGTTTGGGCTTACTAATGCCCCTGCGGTATTTATGGATTTAATGAATAGAATTTTCAGGCCATACTTGGATCGGTTCGTAGTTGTATTTATCGATGACATTTTGGTCTATTCGAGAGATGAAACTGAACATGCTGAACACCTGAGGCTAGTGTTGCAAATCTTACGAGATAAGCAGTTATACGCAAAGTTCAGTAAATGTGAATTTTGGTTGAAAGAGGTTAGCTTTTTGGGGCACGTGGTGTCCGTGATCTGGTGTCGTGGTAGACCGAACAAAATTTGACCATAGTCGATTGGAAACCTCAAGGAATGTTACCGAGGTTAGAAGCTTTTGGGGCTTGCGGATACTATCGACGATTTGTGAAAGGTTTTTCGATGATAGCTGCACCGATGACAAAACTACTTCAAAAAGATGTTAAGTTCGAGTGGTCGGAACGCTGTCAAGAAAGTTTCGATCGACTAAAAACCTGTTTAACCGAGGCCCCAGTACTAGTACAGCCAGAGTCCGGTAAAGAGTTTGTCATATACAGTGACGCATCCTTGCTTGGGTTAGGTTGTGTGTTGATGCAAGAAGGTCGAGTTGTGGCTTACGCGTCGAGACAACTAAAGCCGCATGAGAGAAACTATCCGACCCATGACCTTGAACTAGCAACCATAGTGTTCGCCTTGAAGATATGGCGGCATTACTTGTTTGGAGAAAGGTGTCATATTTATTCGGACCATAAGAGTCTTAAATATCTGATGACTCAAGGAGATCTAAACTTGCGACAAAGACGTTGGCTTGAGTTGTTGAAGGACTATGAACTTGTCATTGATTATCACCCAGGAAAGGCCAACGTGGTGGCCGATGCTTTAAGTCGTAAGGCACTGCCTGCTTTGAGAGCGATGGATGCTCATCTATCCGTTTCACCCGAGGAGGTGCTAGTAGTCGAATTAGAGGCCAAACCGTTATTGATTCATCAAATACTTGAATCTTAGAAGGTCGACGCTAAATTGGTTGCTAAACGAGTCGAATGTGTTTCGAATGAGGAATCGGAATTTCAGATTGACGACAATGATTGCTAGACGTTCAAAGGTCGATTATGTATTCCAAGGGATTCGGAACTTGTTTCGATGATTTTGAACGAGGCTCACAGTAGTCGAATGTCAGTCCACTCGGGTAGTACTAAAATGTACAATGATCTGAAGCGCCAATTTTGGTGGCCCGGTATGAAACGAGACATTTCAGAATTTGTTTCGAAGTGTTTGACATGTCAACAAGTGAAAGCGGAACATCAAGTACCATCGGGATTACTTCAGCCAATCATGATACCCGAATGGAAATGGGATCGAGTAACAATGGACTTTGTGTCTGGGTTACCATTGACTCAGAATAAGAAAGACTCGGTCTGGGTCATTGTTGATAGACTGACCAAGTTTGCTCATTTTATTCCTGTCCGCACGGATTTTTCGCTTGATAGATTGGCAGAATTATACGTCTCCCAAATTGTTCGATTGCATGGGGTACCATTTCTATCGTGTCGGATAGAGACCCAAGATTTACATCACGATTTTGGAAGAAATTGCAAGAGGCTTTGGGTATCAAGCTGCATTTTAGCACTACTTTTCACCCCCAAACCGATGGTCAAATCCGAACGGATAATTCAAATACTCGAGGATATGTTGAGATGTTGCATCCTTGAGTTTAGTGGTTCATGGGAACGGTATTTACCTTTGGTTGAATTCGCTTACAACAATAGCTTTCAAACAAGTATTAAGATGGCGCCTTACGAGGCTTTATACGGTCGTAAATGCCGTACACCATTGTTTTGGACTGAGCTCGGTGAAAGCAAAATTTTCGGGGTGGATTTGATTAAAGATGCTGAACAGAAAGTGAAAGTAATCCGTGAAAGTCGAAGATAGCCTCCGATAGTCGTAAGTCGCACGCGGATCTGAAACGAAAAGACATCGAGTATCAGGTGGGAGATAAAGTGTTTCTTAAAGTTTCGCCTTGGAAAAAGATACTCAGATTTGGCCGTAAAGGCAAATTGAGTCTGAGGTTCATTGGGCCATATGAGATATCCAAACGAGTCGGTCCAGTTACATTTTTTTTGGTATCAGTTGCATATCATTTGATTTTGCCCCCTGAACTCGAAAAGATTCACGACGTCTTTCATGTTTCGATACTTCGACGCTATAGATCTGATCCATCGCACGTGATTAGTCCATCAGAGGTTGAAATGCAAGCCAATATGAGTTACGAGGAAGAACCCACTCGTATCCTAGCTCGGGAAGTGAAAGAGTTACGAAACAAGAAAGTTCCGCTAGTAAAAGTGTTATGGCTCAAACACGGGATAGAAGAAGCTACATGGGAACCCGAGAACTCTACGAAAGAACGATACCCAAACCTATTTACTGGTAAGATTTTCAGGGACGAAAATCTCTTAAGTGGGGGAGAGTTGTGACACCCCTAATGTGACCCTAGTCGGAGAGTGGTTTCGGGACCACAAAACCGAGTCACAAGAATAATTAGGTGTTATATTCTGTGCTTATTGTATGTGGAATTTGTATGCGTAAATATTTCGTGCCTTGATTTTATTAATTAGGTTCTAATTCATAAGAAATGACCCATGTGTTAGGACTTGAAAATGTGATAGGTGAATTTTTAAGTGGCCAAATAATGCATGAAGTAAAGACATGAGGGATTTGCATGTCAATTTAGCCAACTATAGGAAGTGGCCGGCCATGGTAATGAAGATGGGCAAAAGAAAACATGTCTTGAACATGTTTTGCTAATGGTGGATGTTAGAAATAATAAAATAAAGAGCATGGGCAAAGGGAACATGTTTCAAACATGTCTAGTTAATGGATCATGTTAGAAAGAATAAAGAAATGGAGAAAAAAGGGGAAATGATGAACAAAAAAAAAAAAAGAGTGTGGATGCCCCCCCTTGTTGCCGTGAGTTGAGGAAAAAGAAAGGAGAAAAAAAATTTTGTTGTTCATCCTTTCTCATTTTGTTACAATTGCCATGGCTTGAGAAGAAGAAAAAAAAAGTGTTCATGTTTTTCTTTCTTTTGCTATAGCCGAAACAAAGGGTGAAAAGAAGGGAGATTTACTCAAGTCAATTCGGCAAGTACCTTTGGCTACTAGGAGGTAAGCTTTGAGTTTGTTGATTTGGTTTTGTAATATGCTAAGTTGAATGGTGGTTGCACTCTTGGTAAAGTCAAGGAAGTTGAGATTTCTTGTGTGTGTCTAGGCAAAATGCTAAATGATTTAGTGTTGGAGATAGGAGATTACTTAGAATGATAAATTCTTCTCCTATGATTATTTTTCTTGCATGTTAAATGGCTCCTACTTAGCCATGCAAAAATTTGTAATTTGTATGGATGATAGGAGCATTCGGCTAGGGTATAAAGGAAGGGATTTTGGTTGTTTCATCTAAGTATGGATGATGAATGTGCTATGGAAAGAAATCGGTCTTCCTATGAATATGATTCGTGAATGTTTATATTAGTAAAATAATTTATGTTCAAACACTTGAGGATTCGGCATTGTCCATGACTATTGTGTTTAGGAGGTGATTTTGATTATTTGAATATTGGAAAGTAAGAATAGGTGTGATCGGTCATGGGAATTTGAGATGTTGTACATTAGAATTGAAAATACTTGAGACTAGGTTACCTTAATAGTGATAATACATTCGGCCTTGATGCATTAATTGAATGTTGGCTAAGGTTTTGATATTTTGAACAAGGATAGTTGTGAATGGAGTGAAAACCATTAAATTATACACATAAGTATCCAGCAAGAAATTTAACTACTAAATGTATTTATACTAGGAGATCAAGACACCAAAAGGGGAGAATCAAACAAAGGCAAAGCAAAGATAATCGAGTAGTCGATTGGAAATCGTTTCATCCAATATAAGGTAAGTCATTAAGCATATATTTGGTATTGTTTTAAATGATCATAATATCTATGCAATTGTGTTTAATGAGATGATATGTAAATGAAAATGTATGTGTATGGAATGATGACATTGTTGAATGTAAAAGAAATAGTGAAATGTGTAGAAAGTTTGCTTTCGGCACTAAGCAAAAGTGGCACACGTGTGTAAGGTGACGAGATTGGCACTAAGTGTGCATGCTGGAAATATATGGAACTAAGTGTGCATGCTGGAAATATATGGCACTAAGTGTGCATGCTGGAAATATACTGACCTTTGGGTGTGCGAGCTCAAGGGTATGGCACTATGTGTGCGGGCTTAAATCACATGGCACTAAGTGTGCGAAATCGAGTATTAAGCACTGTGTGTGCGTACTCTATATATATATATATATATATATCTCCGATCAAACAATTATATGGAGGGTGTGTCTTCATCGAGTGGAGTATGGACAGCGGAAAGAGTAAGTACCTTGAGTTCGTGGCTAATAGATACTATGTTCATGCTCGGGGTTGAGTCGGTAAGTTTTAAATCTATGTGATGATTTCAATTGCATGATTGTTGCGGAAATGAAATGATGAATGGAAATTGCTTCAAATATCCTATTGAATAGTATATGAAATGTAAATGTATGACTTGGTATGACATTGATCCGAAAGGTCTAAGGAACTATGGTAGTTCGGTATGGTGGAACACTGGGCCTTGTTTCATTATTTCATTTTATGATAATTTTAGTAACGGATGGTTGTGAAATGCTTATGACTTACTGAGTTATAAACTCACTCGGTGTTTTCTTGTCATAGGTCTCTTGGACTCGTGTCGCTTATGCGTTTCGGAACCGTCGTTGAAGTCATCACACCGGCTGGAAATCCTTTGGTATTGTCTTCGTAGTTGAACTAGGAGAACATTTGGCATGTATAGGCTATTTTGTTTTGTTGAATTGTGGGTTGTAAACTTTAAGCCATGCGAAAATGGCCTATGTGGTCGGTTGAGTGTGATTCTAAAACCTATGGTCACGAGCCTTAGAAACCTCAATTTTGATAAGGTGGCCATAGTTGCATTATGTATGATGAAATAGTTGGCCATGGAAGAATTATGAAATAGTCATTGTTTGCTTTAGTAACAGATGCTGCCAGCAGCAGTGAGGTGAGATGGAAAAATCACTAAAAATAGTATAAGTAGAATTAAATAGTGAATAAATTATGAAATTGAACCTTGATGAATCTATTTTCATATGGACGAAACGAAACGACCATATGAGCGGTATTTTAAGAGATATTCGAGATTTCGTGAGACAGGGCTAGAACAGTTTCTGGATCTTCTGTTTCGAAGTTGAAAATTTACCATAAATTATCCAGAAACAATTAGGAGTCATGCCTCATATGCATAGATTCCCCTTTGAGTCTAGTTTCATTAGAAACAAACGGCATGAGCATTGGAGCTCTGTACGAGATGATATCCAGGTCGTAATGTGCAAAGGTCAGTGTAGTCTAACTCTGAAACAGGGGTGACTTTAACTAATAAACTGTACTAATTGGCTTGACCAAAAATTCTAGAAAAAAATGTGTAGATGGGATTATGAGTCTAGTTTCAGGGAAAATTGACGGAACTGATTTTCGAGTTCTGGAACTCGAGATATGACTTTTAAGGTGACAGTGACGCAGTTAGCTAGCCTGCCTGGAACAGAAATTAAACATTTCAAAGAGAGGAATAAGGGAAGTAAGCCCGGTAACACCACGTGGTCAAATCTTGTGACGGTCACGGGTTTGGGGTGTTACATAGTGTGAAAGGTAGGTGAAAAACAAAAAAAAAAAAACATTTCATCAATTCTCATGCAAAAACTGAATTGAGGAGAAAGAAAAATAGGAGACAAATGATCAAGGGTTTCAAAGTTTAAAGCTTCAATTGGCATGCTCAATTTAGTCATTTTTTTTGTAATTTTTATGTTTTTAGAATTCTGGAAGCTTAAGTTAGTTGACCTATGTTGTATTTTTTGGTACTATTAAATATTGTGGATGTTACCATTGTTAGATAGTTGAAGCTTTTGGTGATATTTTAATAGATTTTAAGTTTGGAGATGAAAAAGGACTAAATTGTAAAGTCAATTGATTATTTTGTGCAATAAGGAATAAATTGCACGAATTTTGAAATTTGTGGTAGAAATGAGATATAGGAAGTTAATTAGGCCTAGGGTGAAATTAATATAGAATTTGGAGGTTGAATTTGAAAGTTAAGTTAGTCCTGATTTTAGAGACTAAATTGAATAAAATGCAAATGTTGCGTAGTTTAGAAATTGAATGTTAAAATGGTTGAATATTGATGAAATATCTTGTTTGTTTTCATCCGTAGCTAACGTTGACCCGAATTCCTTGAAAAAGAAAAGAGAAGACAAAGTCGTCAACGAATAGCTCGGAGTTTACCGTTTGTGTGTTTATAATCCGAACTACTTATGAATTGTTGCATATTAAACTGTTTGTGCATGGTAAGAACATAAGGTGAGACAATTTGTGATAATGAGATGTATTGGGATTGATTTGCATTGATTGATGTTAATGAGGACTATATCAAATATATGTGAAAAATGTGAATGTTTATATAAATATGGAATTGAATATATTTTTAAATAATTAATGCTTCTGTATGTTTGAATAAATCAATTCATGATAAAAATTATTGTAAATTGAGATTTTAAATGTTGATGAATTGAGTAACGAATACCCTATTAACTGTTCAAGTAGAGTTGGATATAGTTGGCATGCCATAGGATAGGAAGAGTTCAGGGATACTTCAACTACGAGTAGATGAGGCACTAGGTGCCAATTTGCTTCAGTTAAATTGATAAGACACTGGGTGCCAAACTTATTGATAGCGCTGGGCGCAACTATTTGCTTTGGGTTTAATTGATGAGGCATCCAATGCCAAACTGATGTGTTGGTTGGATCTGTGTATCTGTCTGAGTCTGAGTCATGTTAATAGTGAGTTAAAAAGAGTCATCTTAATATTGAGTTAAAAAGATAAAACGAAAGGTTTAAAATAGAAATGATGATATTGAGAAAGTCCTCACAATTCCATGTGATTGGAAAAATCTATATGAGATGAAATGTTTGATATTGAAATGGCAAATGGAAAGAAATGGAAGTGAAATATGGAATAAAATATGCTATTGTGAAATGAGCTGAAAAATTGATAATTATGTGTATGGGATTTATGAAATTGGAAATTGAGATGGAATGTGTTACTGTATGAAATGAATTTATCAATTGACATATGTAATGGAATTGCCAAGTTTTAATGTTAGTAAAGCATGATATTTGTGAACAAAAAATCTATGAATTGGCATATTGGATAGATTAATTGCATAGCATCACTTGTTTTAATTTAAACATCTTAAATGACATACATATGATATGTTTTAATGTTCAGATTATAGAAATATCATTAACGCCTAGTTTAAAAGTGCTTCTTAAAAGTGCTTTTGGGAAAAAAGACACTTTTTAGGAGAAGCTAAAATTTTTAGATTCTCAAAAAAGTGGCTTTAGGCCAATATTTGGCTTGGGAGAAGCACTTTTCTCTCAAAAAGTAGCTTGTTTAGGAATACTTTCGTCCAAATGTGCTTTTTTTCCGAAAGTGATTCTTAGAAGCAATACGAAACACAGCCTGAGTTATACTCAACGTATGGTTCTATTTTCCGTGCGCAGGTTAGGTACTTTACGATTTAATCATTGACTCAACATCTAGTGGCAATTCCCAACTCAATCATTGGTGATGTTTTAAATTTTGGTCATGGAATGTACCTAAAGTGTCATTTGGGCATTAATGTTCTATTTTGAGATTATTGTGGCATTTTGAGAATTATGTAATGTATATATGTGTGTGATGGCAATGATCATGAAAATAGCATTCTTGATGAGTAGTTGATTTGAATATTTACTTGCTTAGATGGTTATTAGAAGATGTACCAAGCAGTAGGTGTATAAAGTGATTTATAAGCTTATGTATGCTTGAAGTGATTTGATAGTTCTAATGCTTAGGTTATAAGGTTAATATGAAACCAATTGTGAGATGGTTTGAATGGTTGAATGCATCCATGTTTGGCTTTTTATTTTGAGGTGTCATTAAAGGCATATTGGTATGGTTAAATTTGGTGTTTTTGCTTTGTTTTGAATTATTAATTGAGGTACTAATTGTAGCATATTGGTTACGCACTTAGGTTGATTGTTTAAAAAGATATTTTTGGTATTAAGTTGATGTTATTGAAATGGTAAAGAATTGGTATAATGTGTTACTTGTGGTATAAGTGTGTTAAAGTTGAATAGCTTGTTTTGGAAGGTATTTTTCAGGTACACACAGCCTGGGTCATGGCCCTGTGCCTTACATGACATATGACATAGATGTGTGGCCTGTACGTCTTGGTTGATTTTTGGCGCACATGGTCACAATCTGTTACACGACCTAACGACACGGCTCTATGACATATTTTTAAATATTTACACTTTTGACCCATACGGTCTTGTTGACTGTACATGGTTGTTCCCACGGTTCTGTGACTCCAACCCCATATGGCAATAGTCTGTTGCACAGCTTGCCTACACGGCCGTGTGTTCCATCCCACACAGCCTTAGCATTTCCACATGGTCAGGGAACACGGCCGTGTGATCCCTGTTTACAGATTTTTCCTACCTTTTTGTTTTTGTTTCAAAATGATCCTTGTTTGATATCGGGTTGGTTTTAAACTTTCATAAGCTCTATATTAACCTAAAATTAATTGAACTACATGTTAAACTAGATTGTATATATGATATGTTGATAATTAATTGAGATTCCAAACTATAATTTGCATGTAATAATTTAGTATTTGTTTGTAGCATTCTATAAATCGGGTTCGACGATCAGGCTGAGTAAGGGGTGTTACACGACTATGCTAAAACTCTAATAAATATATATAATAAAAAAAACCATAAAACTCATAAATAACATAAAATACTTAAAAAATATCCTAAATTCTGAATAAATAAATAATAAAATATAATACCTAATAAATACAATATCGAGATCATATATAATAAAAACTAAGCTTAAAAAGCAAATCCAATATGATTTAAACTCAAATTAAAAACCTGAAACTCGTAATTTTCAGAATAATCCCATTTAAAAATTCTATTTGCATAGTCTTCACTAAAGCGGTAATAACTTGAGCTCCCGAACTCTAAATCGAGTGATTCAAAGTGCGTTTTGAAGCTAAGAGATAGATATTCAAATGCTAGGAGACATCTCAACCCAAAAATATTTGGATCCCATTCAAAAACTCGTCGCAAGGCAACTAATTTTCTAAACTTGAAATTTGGCTCATTTGGAGCATGGAATTTAATAAATTTTATTCGATCCGTGTATGTATCAATAGAAGAGAAAGTGAACAAGAACTTTGAATTGGTGTAAGTAGTGTGAACAGATAAAGAAATATAGTTACAATTTTAACATCTCTATAACTTAAATAAATTTAAATAGATCAATAATTATTTTATAATTTTTTAAAGTTAAATAACCTAAACATAACCTTATTAATAGTTTGTTAAATTTATATATAATTTTTTAATTTCCCTTCTCGATTTTAATTGTATAAGGTTTCTCTAAATCTCAAAGTCCTAACAAGCCACGCCATTTGACCAAAATTATTTTGATTTGGTAGGAAAGGAAAGACAGGGTCACGTTATTAACTGTTAGAGCATCATTATCAGACTTTCAGTCTATGAGAACGGAAAATGGCTGCATTTTCCATTTTGAACATAAAAGCTGATCCTTCCATTCATTCCATTTCAAAATATGCATGCCGCTTTTTACTCCTTAGCCCTGCAGCTGCTGCAGCCTTCCCCTCCCCTCTTTTGCTCCTGTCCTTTTTAAACTTTTTCAGCGTGGAGTAAATTGCCAGTATTAATTATTTGAGACTAAAGTTTGATCAAATATTAATTGGCGTAGCCTCTTAGATACACTGCTCAATCTTAATTACTTAAAGACTAACTTCACAATCCAATTATTAGTTCTCGGGAGATGAAAAGTTAGGTATTTTATATATATATTTGGATTTATAAATATTTAAATGATTTCATTCATTTTAATGAAGAATTTTAAATATTCAAAAGTAAATTTATCTGTTTGAGTAAAATAAACAAGATATTAATTTTAAGAAGAATTTCAAAACAGATTTCAACACTTCTAATTTCATTTTCAAATATGATTTAAAGAATGGTTTTCTAAAATTCTTCATCTTCACCCACATTGTTCACTATAGAATAAAAACCTAAAAACAAATTATTTTTATATTAATAATCATATCTACATATATTTACTAAATGAAAAATTCTATACCGTATAATTTTTACTTTTGTTATTACTATAGTTCCTCGTTCTATTCAATCAAATAACAATATCCTAAATCTTTTACTTAAAAAATTTATCCAAACAAAATAATTATAAATGTTGATAGTATTTTGAAATATGATGCAATTACAATGCTTTTATTTCAAATTTCTTCAATCTCATCCAAATGCAGTGTAAGATTTTATATTAAATATTTACAATCTATTCAATTATTACGAGGAAAAAATAAAATCTTAAAATTTGGTTTAAGCAAAAAAAAATATTTATATTAATAATTATCTTAATGATTATTTATCTTATGTAAATTATATATATTCTTTGGAGATTTTATTTTAGTTTAAATCTTATCTTGTCATAGTTTATTTTAGTCTAAATTTAAGTATATCTAAATATTAAGTTGATCATATTTTATAACAGCTATCTAATTATAATTATAAATATATTATTTATAATTGTACTTGTGAATGTATTTATAATATATTTGTAATTTCTTAAAAGTTTGATTATCTCATAATTAAATATATATTATATGTATTTGACAAATTACATATTAAATAAAAATTAGAATACCAATAAGTGTTGGATGCATTGGTTAGATATATTGCACTCACAAGAAAAGAATGTAAGTTGGAAACATTGTTAGAAAATATAACCACAAATATTGAAGATAAACTATAAAATAAGACATGAAAAAGAAAACCAAAATATTCGGTGAAAATTAAAAAAATATAAAACACACACAAAAACAAAAATATATAGACCAATAAGGGCAGCAGGCACCTTATTCATTAATGCCATGCATGGCCTGATGGCCAGATAATATGTCTAGAAACGGAAATTAAATGAGGATTGGAAACAAAAAGGCAAGAACCATGAAAAAAGGCAAATAAAAGACATACAGCTTGCAACTACGTGGCTTACAACGAACAAAATCTGGTGGGGGTAGTCAATATTCACTATTATCACTTCATACTTCTTCCCTCCTACGTACTCATAATAATAATAATAATAATAATCCTTATAAATTCAGAGGGTGATGAAGAGAGTAAAGCCAGAGGTGGTTTTTCTTTTATGGATTTGAATAGTTATAAGGATTCTGTTTTTCTTTTGAAATAGAGATGAAAAAAGAAGCCTAGTTATTTGTTATTGCCTCCCTCTCAAAGGAGCTCCCACCAAAAGTTCAAGACTTCTTCCAAGTTTTTTCTCCCAATTTTATTATCTTAGCTTAATTTTTTAACTCTCGGATATGAATATGGGGAAGAAGCTGCAAAGAAACGATGAGACACAGAAACAAAAAGGCGTTCAACTATTCTGATATATCTATTGAGTTTCATGCGTTCACTATATATCTTTGTTAAACTGATTTTCTTTAATACTTTTTATGATTTGTTTCTTTTATCTTTTATTTAGAATTTTTATGGTGACTAATATGTGGCTGGAATATATATGAGAGAAGTTTATGTGTTTCTCAAATTATTGTTAATCCAAAGATATCAATAAAAACTGATGTTTCTATGATAGGCCTCTATAATTCCTCAATTTGATATTGTTCTCCTGCTTTATATGAATAGTTCCAACGAATTAATTATTATTTGTGTATTGTAATCAATATATCTCAATACCAGTCTCTGTGTACAAGCAAATTCATTAGGACAAAAAAGAAGGAATCAACCATGCATTAATATGAGAATAAAAGATTCAATTGGACGGTTTCGTTCATTCTTTTATTCCTTTTTTACTTTAATTTATGATTACATATCAAAATTACGAACATTTTCATTAGGTTTAGACACGTCCACATCCAATGAATCTCCATAGTTAGAAATTCTTTTATATCATAAATTGTGGTATCTTTAATATAAAACAAATAAGGGCTGCGATTTTGGGATTTTTGTAATGTTATGTTTGAGGAAATGAATTTGAAAATTTGGATTTACATTTCAAACATTTCACAACTAAATAGTTAACCAAGAATCCAAACTACCAATTCCGATTTCTAGTTTGCTCGAAAAAATTCGAAACATCCCATCGGCTGGCGCTAAACATGTCCATAACCATAAAATATTAGTCTCCTTCTGAAAGCTCGGAGCCATTACGCATCTTCCCTCCGAGGCAGTGTTGTAATAGAAGAATCAACATTATCAACCTCAATAAATCTAATTGTTGTAATAGAAGTATTAAAAACTCCACAAGTATCTTGTTGAAGCTCCCAAACAGTGGCTAGTTTCGAAACTCATTTGAACCCAATAATATTAAATTAGGTTTTCAAAGCTTAAAATAACATCATTGCCACCCAAACTCCTAGCAACATGAGCTATACTTTTTCCCACTAGCAAAAGCTTAAACAAATATGGGTTATCAACATCGGCAAGTTCCTTCACACGTGGCTATACAAATGAATAAGTTCATTTAAATTCCCCCACAAAATAAAAGTACCCAACAAAGAAGGCTCAACCCTGATATTAAGGAGCTAATTCTTGAAGGAAAAAGAATTGAATCAAGGGCATTAAAACTGGTTATGGTAACATGGTCAATTCTATTCGAGATATTAATGAAGGTGTGTTTCTTATTTTGCACAACTCTTTAAATAGGATGGTAATGTCATAGCTGCCTCTTTATTGGAGACCATTAGCCCCTTTGTGGTAACATGGTCAATTTTATTTGAGATATTAATGAAGTTATGCCGTTGGAAAAATTCAATTTAGAGAACATATTTGTTGGACAGTGGGGAATTGATATATTTTTCCTAAAAATCTAGCTTTATGTTAATTATAGTAATAAACCTTTATGAAATTAGTGTTTGTGTTTTGGGTTAAGTGAATTTGGTCATTTCTCGACTTTCTACCAACATGATCTTTTTCGTTATTCTAGAACCTTCAATTTTTTTAAAGAGTGAGATCTAAATTCATGAACCGATAACACAATGAAAATTAATTAGTTTTCTTATAGGGAAAATTAATTCTTTCTAAGGACTAAAAAGCTAATAGAAGTTCTCTTAAAAAATTAATTTACTTGAAAAGAAAGTTTCACTAAATTTTAACAGAGTAACTTCACTAAAAAATGGTTATTTTGACCTAATCATAGTCTCTATTTATAGAGAAAAAACACAAAAATCTAGAACAAGTGGTAACAAAATAATAATATTTTAATAGAAAATACATAATCCCACTAGGACTATAAGGAGGTAGGCGACACTCCCTCTCTTAGAACCTAGGGTTACCGCCAGCATATGTCAAATGGGCCTATCGGGCATGTTTCATATATTTTGTACAATTATACGTGTTATTTGAACCTTTAACCAACTCATACAAACTATTTAACCCAACAATAAATTTTTTATTCCCAAAATATTAATTTATATATTTTATTTAATTACATTATTTTCTCAACTCAATTACAATTTCGCTAAAGTCATGATGACTTCATCATACTACAATCTATGAGTAAATAAATTTAATTGTCTTGTTCTATAAAACTGCGAAGACTAATTAATTTAATTTCAAGCTTGAGCTTCAATTATTTAATTATAATCAATTGAATAATAATTCGAAGATATTGATTTAATCTCTAAGTCATCTTTTACTCATAGAGTGAAAACACATTCATTATGGATAGTGATACATGCGACCAGTTTCTCTAATTTGTGGTTTTCATTCATTCAATGTATTGGTTCAATTGCAATCTATAAAAGGTTATGGTGAGCGAGCAGGGAGACCGATTAAACATATATAATTATGACTCAAATAATTTATAATTAAGTCTTGACTCTTCATCTATTAATTAAAATATTATTTAATCATAGAGTCTGTAACACCCCGTACCCGAGACCGTTGCCGGAGTCGAACACGAGGTGTTAACGGACTTAATTCATTAATTAAACAGCTCATACAATTCATTTTAAAATTTCCAGACAAGCTGGCTAACTGCATCACAGTCGCTTTAAAAATCATATCTTGAGTTACGAAACTCGAAATCCAATTCCGTAAATTTTTCCTGAAACTAGACTCATATATATATCTACTAATTTTTTCTAGAATTTTGGTTGGGCCAATTAGTACAGTTTATTAGTTAAAGTCTCCCTGTTTCAGGGTTCAACTACTCTGACCTCTGTGTATTACGAATCAGATATCTCCCTGTACAGAGCTTCAATGACTATGCTGTTTATCTCTAATAAAACTAGACTCAATAAGGAATCTGTACATATAAAGCATGACTTCTAATTATCTTTGTAAAATTTATGGTGAATTTTCAAATTCAGAACAGGGATCCAGAAATCGCTCTGGCCCTGTTTCACAAAAATTTAAACATCTCATAAAATATAGCTCATATACCTGTTTCGCTTATTCCATATGAAAATAGACTCATCAAACTTCGATTCCATAACTTATTAATTATTTAATTCCATTTCTACTATTTTTAGTGATTTTTAAACTCACGTCACTGCTGCTGTCTGAATCTATTTTATGGTAAATTTTACCTATTTCATGGTTTCCATGGATTAGCTAGCAATTTGACATACATAATACCAAATATGATCATGATTAGCCATTCCAATGGCTAATCATTACCAAGCATTTCTATTTCCATACCACTCAATAACCATATCATAAGACCATATATACAAAATGATTATAATGCTATACATGCCATACTCAAAATATACAAGCCATTATGCCAAGATGGTATACGGATAGTGTGAGCGTGCCTCCGACCGCTTCCGATTTCGAGCTGGCTTGTCAACACTACAAGGAATGAAAAGGAGGAGTAAGCATAAATGCTTAGTAAGCTCACATGCAAATAGCAAGTAACATAACCATATAAGCAAACATAAAACATCATTTGCATAATCATCACCAAGACATTCATATCACCTTTTCATTTATCATCTTACCATATTGTTGTTATATCGAGTTTTCAACCCGAGGGTTAAGTACATACCTGTTCAAAGTATCCATTTCATAACACTTACCAATACGTCCCTTTCATCTTGAGTATTCCTCCATTTGAGTAGAACTTTACCCGTTGAACACATCGGAATATAATTCGGATACATGGATAACTTGCACATAAGTGCCACATATGTAGCCAAGCTACCATGTAACCCGCCCATAAGTGAACTCGGACTCAACTCAACGAGCTCGGCGTTCAGATCCATAAGTGAACTCGGACTCAACTCAACGAGTTCGGATGCCTAGTTACATCTCACGAACTCGGACTCAACTCAACGAGTTCGGACGCCGCATCCATAAGTGAACTCGGACTCAACTCAACGAGTTCGGATGCCCAAATATCCCAGTGACATGTCACTTGTATCCTAATCCATTCACGAGGTTCAACGGACCTTTTTCCCAATCATGTGTCTCAACCATCTTCTACGGAATGCCGATACGATACTCGGTAGTATTTCACATTTTCCAAGTATATCACATAATTTGACATATTATCAAACAATTATCACAAGTATAATATTTCATAATAATTATCATATCATTTAAAAATATTAAAACATTTAAAATAATAACTATGTTACCAACATTTATATATGAACTTACCTCGTATGCTAAAATGGCTATTTTTACCATTTCGTCCACAACTTGGTATTTTCCCATTTTAGCCAATTTCAGTTTTCCTTGCTCTATCATTTAAAATATAGTCTAATTAGGACTCACATTATTCAAATTGACCCAAAATCATATTTTGGAAAAATTACAATTTTGCCCCTAAACTTTTGCATATTTACACTTTTACCCCAAAGCTCGTAAATTAAAATTCAGCCTATTTTCTTATGTTTTATGACATGCTGATCATTTTTCCTTCTATGGCAACATCAAATTCTCACTCTAACATGTACTTATGACTATTAGGTATTTTTACCGATTAAGTCCTTTTGCTCGTTTTCACTTAAAACCGAGTAGCACAAGTTGTCTAACATAATTTAAAACCTCATATTCTATCATAAAACACCAAAATACACAAATTTCACCTATGGGTATTTTTCCAAATATAAACCCTAGGTTAAATTATTGCTAGCATAAGCTAAATCGAGCTAGGGACTCCAAAAACGTAAAATCATTAAAAACGAGGCTAGAACGGACTTACAATCAAGCTTGGAAGCTTGAAAACCCTAGCCATGGTTTCACCTTGCTATATTCGGCCATGGGGTTGAAGATGAGCAAAATTGGCTTTTAATTTTGTATTTTAATTCATTTTACCCTAAATGACCAAAATGCCCTTACTACTAAACTTTCCAAAATTCCATCCATGTCCAATTTTGTCCATAGACTTAGAAATTGGTAAAATTACTCTTTAAGGACCTCTAATTAATAATCTAATTCAATTTTATGCAAAATACTTCTAGAACACAAGTTTTGCAATTTATTCAATTTAGTCCCAAATTTCAAATTAAGCACTTTATGCATAAAATTTCTTCACGAAATTTTCACACAATCATGCAATCATATCATAGACCTTAAAATAATCATAAAATAATTATTTATATCTCGGATTTTGTGGTCACAAAACCACTATTCCGACTAGGCCCAAAATCAGGATATTACAGAGTCAATCTAGTAAAAGTACCATGACTGAACTTTCCCTTATTATATGTCATTACGAAAGCAACTTATTTTATACTTGTCCAATGGTCTTATTATATGTTTATCACCCTCATATGATATCCTTAATCTCTTTGGGTTATTTTCGTTCACTTAATATGATCTTCTTTTATCACATGGCAACCAAAATATCTTCTTTCATGAAAAATTCAATTACTAACATATGAAATTAAATTATTGGTCTTACACAAATGACTCATAACCATGTTACTTTTCCATCAACCATGTATTGCCTATGAGAGGATACCATTTACATTTTATCAGACTATGGATTCTGTTATTGTAAATGAAGTCATGCCATGCAAACAACTTTCTACTATTTTATCAAATTTTCAAATTAGTTTTAACATTCAATTCAATTTATGTCTTTGTATACATGCCTCAAGTTATCAATCTTCTCATCAAATCCATAACCTATGCATTTTAGAAAACTAATGTGTGAGCTTGATGAGCTCAATAAATACATAAGGATTTCCTATCCCAACTTACCCATGTTATTGTTGAGTATTTTATTACCTTAAGGTTAAACCATTTCATTTAAATATCGCATTAAGACTGAACACATTGGTGTGATTCAATTTACATTTTCATATCACTTATCTTAGATCCATTTCCAAATTAGACAAGTTTTTATCAATAATTATTATTCATTCTCATTACACAAAATTGTTGAGATCTAGTGCCTATAGTGTAGTGATTACGTTTATGTATTTTTAATTTTTCAAACAAATTGAATTACTAAAACTCTAACATTATCATTAATATCTTTTATATATTATCCTTAATGGTTTTTACACGCAAAAAAAAAAAAATTAAAGCAAATATCGACTTATTGATTATCCAATGTTTAACTAATACTAAGCTGTTGGAAAAAATCCGGTTTGAAAATTGTTTTCTTACATAGAAAAAAATTAAAAATTTGAAAATCAACTCGGTTTGTGATATTTATAGCAACAAACCTTAGACAGAAACTATACCTATGTTTTTGGATAAGCGGATCCTTGACGTTTTTTGGCTTTCAACCAAACGATCTTCTCTATTATTCTCATACCACGAACTGCTTTGAGTGTGGGCTCGAACCAATTGAATAAAAAAAGGACTAGAAAAACGAAAATCCATAAGCTATTGGAGGGACGTAATTCATTTCTGGTTTCAATGAGCTATTAGAGGGACTGCTTAGACATATGTAATTAGGGCTCAAAAGATTTATAAATAAGTTTTGGCTTTTTGTCTATTAATTATAAACTTATTTAGTCACGAAGTAATTCCACTATAGTACTATGACTTAGCTCTCCTTAACAACATACTATTATGAAAGCAGTTATTCAATGCTCATCCAATGACCTTGTCATAAGTGTGTTTGTAACACCCCTACCCGTATTCGTTGCTGGAATAGGGTACCAAGTATTACCAGAGTTTACGAATTAATTTTTTTTAACTTAATATAACCCCTTTATAGATATCTAACCTTCCCTGCAATTTTAAACCAAGACCAATCCACATCAACCACTCCAATTCAACATATTTTCAAGATAGATTCATGCATATTTATAAGATAATATCATCACATACCAAAACCAAGATTTGTTAGCCATACCAATTTCTAACCTTACATTCATTTCACATTAACATTTACTTTATTAACTTATACATGCCATTGATTTCCAAAATAAATTTTCTTTATATACCGAAATCTTGAGGTTGATAGTGTGATATGTCTCCGATCGAATTCGACCTCGGAGTTCTTAACACTACAAAACAGCGGAAAAGGAAACAGGGTAAGCACTTTGTGCTTAGTAAGCTCATGTAACAAGAATTATACTTACCTAATATTTTCAAAACAATGCAATAAACATTCAAATATCCATTCAATGCGTTATTACCCTAACATGCACAAACTCAACATTCAAGTTAGTCCAATAATTTCCATGTATCAATAATATATACATGATTGATGAGTTCATCAATACCATGATTTCCATTGCCTTGCTATTTTTATATATTTATCCCGTTGAATTTCTCAAAATTTCAATGGATTTTCAAAGTTACACTTTTAGTGTACAAATCCAGGTCCGTCAATTCATATCCATGTGCGCACATTTCCATTTCAGATAACACACTCCCGCGAACCTCATTCTTACAGCCAGATTACCAATCTAGGCTAAATCCCCTGTAAAATAAACTCATAGAGTATTCTCAGGATTACCAGTCTAGGCTAAATCCCCTACAACGACAATTGCTCTAATGAGCTTAGATTTGAATTACCAGTCCAGGCTAAATTTAGACCGTAATTCGGATTACCCGTCCGGGCTAAATCCATTTTCCACATATTCTTCGGGAAGGTTATGTCAAGATAGGATCACTCGTCCGAGCTAGATCCTTTTTACTGTCAAATCCTTTTTAGATATCCATCGAATTTTCCTTACATTCAACCTGGATTTCTTCCCCTTTTATCAAATATATCAATGTTAATGATCCCCTTTTATCAAATATATCAATGTTAATAAACACTCAAATCATATTCACATTAATAATATACATTTCAGGTATTTAATAATATAATTCAAGTTACACGAACTTACTTTGATACTTGTTCATATACAAAAATCTACTAATCTCGAACTTTTTCCTTTCCTCGATCTAACTTGGTAGTTGAATTTTCTGGATCTAAATAAATAAATTTAATTATCAATTTAATACATTTCATATTCATATGCAACATTCTCTATAATTCCACTATTATTTATAGTTCATTCAAAGTTGTCTACTTGAGTCATAGTCACTAAATAATTTTTACCTTGAGATACAGAACTCCAAATTAGAATATGCTAATTTCCTTAAAACTAGACTCACATATCTTCTTACCATAAGATTTTCAGAATTTTTGGTTTAGCCAATAAGTACAGTTTATTCTTTAAAGTCACCCCTGTTCTGCTGTCTGATAGTTCTAACCCTTCTTCACTAAAAATTAATTATCTCTTCATAAAGGATTCAAATGATGTTCCCATTTGTTTCTCTTGAAAATAGACTTATTCAGGATTCTAAAAATATAAATTTAAACCCCTAATTATTTTTCTTAAATTTTTTATGATTTTTCAAAATCAGAACAGGGGAACCCAAATTCATTCTGACATTGTCTCACAAAATTTATTATATCTCATGATTTACAAATCCATTACTTACACCGTTTCTTCTATGAGAAACTAGACTCAATAATATTTAATTACATATTTTTTCATCTTCTAATTCGATTTCTAAAATATAGGGTGATTTTTCAAAATTAGCCTACTGCTGCTGTCCAAAATTGTTTTAGTACAAGTTGTTTATTACCATTTTCCCCTAAGCTTTTAATAAATAATAATTTCGTCTCTAATCAATTAGCCTCCCAATTGAGCTGATTTTTCTCAATTAACACTTTATTCTATCATTTTAAACTACTTTTTAACCTTTGGGAATCAGAATTTCAGCACTAGGCTTTAATTCCAAATATTTTCAGAATTAGGTCTTAAAAATCAATTTCTATTGAAATTACCTAATAAAATCATCTCATAAACAAATTAAAGCTTCAATTTAATGTTATTTCATCATAAACTTACAGAACTCAACCATGGTGACTTTCAATTTCATCCATGAAATAAAAAACTAATGAATTTAATAGTAGGACCTAGTTGTAAAAGTCTTAGAAACACAAAAATTACAAGAAATAGGCAAGGATAACTCACTTGGTGCAAAAATTATGGAATACCAGCTTAAAGAACCCCTCCTATGGCGTTTTGGCTGATGATAATGAAGAAAAATGAAGAGAAATCTAGATATTTCCTATTTAGTCCTATCTTTATTTAGTTAATTATGCAATATTCCAATTTTTCCCTTAAATCATCAATTTTTCATGCCCTTGCTGTCCAGCCCAAATAAATTTTGGGTCTAACTACCTTTTAAATCCTTTCTCATTAGACACTTAAGCTATTTAGTCATTCTAGCAACTTTTACACCTTTTCCAATTTAGTCCTTTTCATTTAATTGACTACCTAAACAGTAAAATTTCCTAACGAAATTTTAATACCACATCACTAACATTTCATAAATATTTATAAAAATATTTTCGACTCAATTTTATGAGATCAAGATCTCGATACCTTGTAATTACCCAATTTCTTCAATAATTTCTTTTTCTAACTAACCACTAAATTGGTAAAATTTTTCTATCGATATTTTCATATGATTTTGCTATTATATTAATATTCATGCAATAATTTTTTTAAAATAATTTCTCTTTAAACCGGATTCTTGGTTACTGAAACTACTGCTCGATAATTTGAGACACATAACATTATAAACATACATCAATATAATTAAATCAAGAAATTGCAATCATTCTAGTAGAAACAAATTAAGCCATTATCATTAAACAAAAAAAATCAAATAATTTGTAATCATGTTTTTAAACTAAGAACAATTAAAAGAGAAAGGAAGAAAAAACTCTAAGAAGATTTCAGTGATTCTTCGATAACTATATGTGATGGCTTCTTCCTAATTCTGCCGTTGCTCCGATGCAAACTACTTCTCAAGGTGGTTTTCCGTGAGAGCTTCAACTCAAGAATTGCTTACTAAATGAACTCTCATAGAGAGGAAGGAAAAATCAGAGAAGATGGAAGGCTTATGCATGGGAGAGAAAGGAGAATGTGTAATAGCCCGATTTAGGGCCTAGTTAGAACAGTGGTCTCGGGACCACAAATTTGAAGTTGGGAAAATTATTTTTATTATAATTATGAGATTTTAGCATGATTATATTAGTGTTTGAAAATTTGATGAGTTAATCTTAACGATTGTAAGCCCAATTGCAAAAAAGGACTAAATCGCATAAGGTGCGAAAGTCATAATTTGATAGCTAAAGGTGTTATTTTATTAAAGAACCAAAAACAGGGGTCTTTAATGGGAAAATAAGCCCTTAATCGACAACATAGCCGGCCATGAGACATATAGGAGACAAATTTTAAAAGTAGGTAGAAATTTGGTAGCTAGTTTGACCAAAAAGAAACAAAATAGAAAAAGGTTGTCATTTTCTTTCTTCTCAACTCTTTCCACCAAAAATATCAGCCATGAAAAGGGGTTTGAAAACTTAAATTTTGCAGCAACTTTTTCCTCTTACAAGTAAGTGGTTTTAATGAGTTTTCTTCAAGATTTTCACATTTTTGAGACCCTTGAAGCATGAGCTTTCAAATGAGGGTGATATCTTGCAAAATGTTCAAGAGTTTAGGATTTTTCCATGGATATATTTGTGATAGATGCTGAGTTTTTATGGATGAGTACGAGTCCTAGTTGTGTTATAAGAAACTTTTGTAAAAGGTGTTAGCTTGAAAACACCTAAAGGGACTATTTTGCATAAGTTGCAAAATAGGTAATAAGTGTATGAAATTTCATAATGAGAATTTGGGGTTGCTATAAGAGTAAAAAGAGTTTATCTAAGCTTGAAATACGAAGAAATTCGATAAAAATTGATTTTCCAGCATAGGGGTAAATGGTCATTTTGCCAAGGCCTAGGGGCAAAATGGTTATTTTACCAAAGATGTGAAATTATGAATGCCTAATTGTAATTAGTGACTAAATGAGTGCATTTTTTATTATAGATCAAAATTTTCCAAAACCGACCTAGACCGGGGAAAAGCCAAGCAATCTGATTAAGCCGTCTAGTCAAGTATTTTTTGTAAACCGAGGTAAGTTGTATGTAAATGATACAACTATATTGTTAAATGCATGTATTCAATTGTTATTGATTTGATATAGCATGTATTTCTAGAATTTGAATTGAGTGTGCATATTTATGATTGAGAAAGTAGAAAGATCCAGTGAGAACCCCAGGAAACAAACCGGATGTTTGTGCCATAATATTGAATTAGGTGAGAGCCAGTGTAAGACCATGTCTGGGACATGGCATCAGCATTGAGACGAGGGCTAGTGTAAGACATGTCTGGGACATGCATCAGCCACATTATGATAGCCAGTGTAAGACCATGTTTGGGACATGGCATTGGCTTAAAGAGGAGTGCCAATGTAGGACATGTCTGGGACATGCATCGGCCTCAACGATGATAGCCAGTGTAAGACGTGCCTGGGACATGCATAGGCTAAGCTTCGTGCTAGTGTAAGACATGTTTAGAACATGCATCAGCACGTATACACGAGAGCTAGTATAAGACCATGTCTGGGACATGGCATCGACAACTTAACCCATGTTTGAGGCTTATAGAATATCCGATAGTATTCCAAAAGGTTCAACTCTAAGGGTTAAGAAAGAGATGTAATGAGGAAAGTATGATAATGTTTTGAGTGTTACAGGTACCTATTTTGGTAAACATGTGTAATGATCTCAATTAGAAAATGTGACTTGTGTGGACGGTAATGAGTAAGTCAAGTTATGTTTACCTTTTAACTATGAGCATGATGATAAATGCTGAAATGTTGTTGTATATTTATTTGCATGCAACTTACTAGGCCTTATGCTTACTTTCTTCCCTTTTCCCTTTTCTTTCAGTACTGCCAAATTGCTCAAGTATCCTTTGAAGTCAGAGATATCAATCACACTATCGGTCGTAATACTTGGTATAGTTGGATTTATATTTTTGATTATGGCATGTATAGGGCTAGGCTAGGAAGTTGTTTTATGGAGAAATTTTTTATGTATATTGGTTTAAGATAAAAGCCCTTCATTTTGTATTAAGCCTAGATAATGGTTATCATTCATTTTAGTAAATGTATATGATGTTCTTTCTATGAATGAATTGATGTATTTTGGGATGGAATTAGTATATTGAAATGATATTGTGTAGGTTGTGCAAAATGGGTGACAAAATAGCTTGGAAAATAGCCTAGTTTGTCCATACAGGCAAGACGCACGAGCGTGTGTCTAGGCTGTGTGTAACATACGGCTCACCCCCATGGGTGTGTGTTATGGCCGTGTGTCCCCTGCACTTAAACTTTTAAGTCAGTATTGTCCATGGGTAGGCCACACGGGAGTGTGCCATAGCTGTAACACCCCGTACCCGAGACCGTTGCCGGAGTCGGACACGAGGGGTTTGCAGACTTAAATCACTTGCTTTCACAGTCCATTTTAAAAATTTCCAGGCAGCTGGCTAACTGCGTCACTGTCACCTTAAAAATCATATCTTGAGTTCCAAAACTCGAAAATCAGTTTTGTAATTTTTTCCTGAAACTAGACTCATTTTTCCATCTACATATTGTTTTCTAGTATTTTTGGTCGGGCCAATTAGTACAGTTTATTAGTTAAATTCTCCCCTGTTACAGGGTTCGACTACTCTGACCTTCCTGCAATGCGACTTGGATAACTCCTTGTACAGGGCTTCAATACTTATTTCGTTTGTTTCTAATGAAACTAGACTCAAAAATGAATCTATACATATATGGTATGACTTCTAATTGTTTCTGGTTAATTTATATAGAATTTCCAAAGTCAGATCAGGGGATCCAGAAACCGTTCGGGCCCTGTCTCACGAAAACTTTAACATCTCATAATATACTGTTCATATGAATGTTTCGTTACTTTCCTATGAAAATAGATTCATCAAGGTTCGATTACATAATTTGTTCACTATTTAATTCCATCCCTACTATTTTTAGTGATTTTTCACATCCACATCACTGCTGCTGCCAGCATCTATTTTTAAGGTAAACTTTACCTATTTCATGATCCTCCATGGATCAACTAGAGTTTGTCATACATATACCAAAAGTGATCATGAATAACCATTCCCATGGCTAACCGTTACCAACATTTCCATACCTCTCGACGGACAACATACTAAACGATTATAATGCTATGATCAAGGTATATTTAAGCCATTTTCGCATGGCTATCCAAATTTACACAAAACCGAAGGGTACATGACCAACAACAAAAGGGTAGTCCTATACATGCCATTTCAAAGTTCAACCAAAATTATACCAAAAGGAGCTTTGATAGTGTGGGCGACTTTGACTTCAAAATCCCGAGTCCGATAGCTGAAGAACCAAAATCTATAAAACAGAAAATCAAAGAAACGGAGTAAGCATTAAATGCTTAGTAAGTTTTGAGCAGAGAATTTAAGTACAACTGAAGTATAGCATTCATATAACTAAACGGATGATTCCATATATACATATTCTCAAATCATTCCTACTTCACATTCCAACCCCTATATTCATACATAAGGGATCATCTTAGCCAAATACCGAAGCTCATTACTCGATCGAGCGAATATTATTCAAGGAATCAACTATTCCAATGCACATCTGAAACATACCTCATTGTTGGGATTTTACAAGCGTATTAACTGAAATTTTTACAGCAAGATTGCTCATTCCCAAATCACGTACCTTCGAAATTTAACCGGATATAGCTACTCGTTCAAATGCCTTCGGGACATAGCCCGGTTATAGTAACTCGCATAAATGCCTTCTAGACTTAACCCGGATTTAGTAACTCGCACAAATGCCTTCGGATCTTAGTCCGGATATAGTCACTTAGCACAAAGCCTTCGGGACTTAGCCCGGACATCATTCGAATAACCATGCACATTTATTAATAAATCATGACACATCCGTATTTCATTTTCATTACCAAAGCTCAAGCACAAGACACTTATCACACTTGAAATTTCGGCTTAATAGCCGCATACAAAGAGCATGATTTTGATTTGCTTAAAACATGATCTAATCAAATCATAATCTAAGTTCCATTACTCGAAAACTTACCTCGGATGTGGTCGAACGATTTCGGCGGCTATTCGATAACTTTTTCCTTTCCTTTATCCAACTGTGGTCCTCTAAGCTCTTGAGCTAATTCAAACAAATTTAACTTATTAAAGTCTCATTATGCTAGCTTATGGCCGAATATGACAAGGAGTTTAATAGGTCATATGGCCACCCTTTAGCTCAAATACACAATGGTCATGCGCATTTTTAATCACATTAAGCAATTTAGCACAATTTATTTGAACATCAAAACAGAAGCTCAAGGTACTTAGCCCATATATACATTAGACATTAGAGTCACATATGTACGAAATCACGAATCGAATTCAACATATTAGCTAATATTCCCCTTAGCCGAATTTTCTAAG